>NC_133617.1:368634143-368796643 GCF_048593235.1 Sminthopsis crassicaudata
CTCCTGCTCCTTCGGCCGGAGGTGTGGAGCCCGCGCTGCAGTCTCCACTGCCAGAGGACGACTCGAAGAGAGGTTCGCGCGTGCCTGCTCCCCCCCGACGGCTGAGGTGGCTGCCCGGAGCTTGCGCCGTTAGCACCCGCGGGTGGCTGTGGCTGCCCTGGAGCTGGAGGGGCTTCTGAACTCGAGCCTCCATTGCCACTGCCTCCTCCTCCCGCACCTCCTCCCCCTCCTCCCCCCTCCGCCACCGCCTGGTTCGGCCAAGTCCAGGAAGGCCTGGCGCAGCAAGGCCGGGCTGTCACCCAGGGCGCAGCTGAGAGCAGTCGGGGGCTGGGGAGGGGGCTGTAGATAGGTGGGCACAGGAAGCCCGCCGGGGGTCCGGGGTGGCCAGAACATGCAGAAAGGCGGGTAGAAGGCGTCCTTGCGACCCGCAGGCCAGAAAAGCCCCGATAGCCCTGCTTTCTGGGCCCCACCAGCACCTCCGCCTGCCCCACCTCCGCCTCCACCCAGGGCCTCAGCTCCAGCGGCCCCGTCCTCCTTCTTGTGACATAGGCCGAAGGCGGCAGCGGCGGGGAAGGTGTATGGATGTGGGAAGAGGCCCCCCACAGCCAGGAAACTTTTGCAGGACTCCCCCGAAGGAACCTTTACTGGGCACGGGAATGACAGGATAGCTGCGGGGGCCTTTGCTGCCTCCCCCGGGTCCCCCGGCTCCTCCGGTCCCCAACGCTCCCTACTCCGCCACCTCCCGCTCCGCCTCCTCCTCCGCCGGCCACGCCGACTCCGGCACTGCCAGCAGCAGCTGCGGCCGAGAGGCTGGCGGCAGCGGCTGAGAGGCTGGCGGCAGCTACCACTGCGGCCTCCTGTAGCGAGTCCTCGTCGTCGTCGAAGCGGGGCCTCTTGTGGTGCGAGTGCGGGCCGCCGGCCAGTTCTGCCAGGGGAGGCGGCGGCGGCGGTGGGGGGCGGTGCCCCGAGCAGGTGTGGCCCCCAGCAGCCCTCCGCCCCCCGCCACTGCCGCTGCCGCTGCCGCCGCTGCCGCTGCAGCCTTGACAGAGCTGAGAGGGTGGCAAGCCGGGTGCGAGCCCGGCTGGGGCAAAGCCCTTTTGCGGCTACCCCCATTGAACATGGCCTTGACGTCCTCCCAGGCGAAGACCAGCTCGTCCTGAGGGCTCTTATCAGTGAGCTTGAGATGGCGTCTCCAGGAGTTGAAGTTGGCGGCGTCAGGCTGCGTGTACTTAGCCTCTGGAGTTCGATGGGAGTGGAAGATGAACTTGTTGGGCGAAAAGTACATGTTGCAATAGCTGCACTTGATGCACTTGGCCCGGGAACTGTTATAACGCGCGGGGATGAAGCTGCCCCTGCAGCCCCAAGCGCACTCATGGGATACGTCGAAGGCAAAGTTATCAGGCAGTTTAGGAGGCCGATTTTCCCCCAGGAAAGACTTGCAAAGGCGCTCAGCTTCCCTTTTGGTGATCATACCGCATCGGCGAGAGGAGATGGGCCATGGCTCCTGCCCGGCGCAGAATCTCCAGTTGCACTGGAGTGCATTGCACGCAAGTGATGCCCAGGGCCACCCGCCGGTTATGGATCTCGTTATAGCTGAAGTTCTTCAGTAGAGTGTTGGAGATCTGGGCCAAACACAGCCTCTCCTGCCCGTCAATCACCAATGACACTATGGGGATCCCGTAGAGAATTACTTGGCCCACCTGGTTGGGCTTCATGTTGGCGTGGCCCGGCCGAGGCTGGCTCAAGGGATCAGGCTGGTATGCGCTGGATGGAGAAGCCAGCAAGATGTCATTGGGTCCTGGAAGAGGACTTGTGGCCATCTCTTCAACTGTATGTCCTCGAATGGACTCGACTTGGTCTTGCTTGTAGACTGCAAAATAAAAAAGAAAACAGTGATCTTGGGGCACTTTAGTTTAAAACGAGTTGTTAGTTGAGAAAATAGTGATCACTTACTGTTGGGAAGACCTGGGATAGGATAATACTTTACAATACTATCATGCTTCTAGAACACATTTATTTTTCCTCTTTTTCATAAAAAAACGCATTATAAAGCAAGGATTATTTTTTCTGTGTGTTTTTTCAACTCAATTAAAAACAGCTAGGAGGAAAATTCAACATACCAAGAGGTTTATTTATTTTTTTTAAAGTGCTCTGAGTTCTTCCTTCCCTCCTGCGTTTTTGAGACCTTTCAAGATAAGCTGATCATGCCAAAACTGGCTTGCAAAATAATAAATACAGCTAATAGCAGTCTTAGTATTAAAAAAAAAAAAAAAAAGCTTGGGAAATTGGGACCTGCTCATAGAAAATTTAGAGAAACTACTACTAATTTCTTACATATCAATTTTATTTTGGTGGGAAAAGAAAAAACTACCCAACAAGCTTTTTAAGACAAGTTATGGGCTGTAGTTCATGCGATTAACCTGGAGAAATTCATAATCTAGATAAAACAATTCAATATAACCAAACAAAATTAGGCTTTTGGAATGTCCCTATTGAAAGTTTGAGGGCCAACAATTAAAAAAAAATTATTTAACATTTGGAAAAAGTGAAGAAATTATGTTTGACTAAAAACCATTCGTTTAACATTAATTTTGCTTTTACATTCCCCTCCCCTCCTCCAATTCAGTTACCAACCACCATTTGCCTATTAGGGCAATTCTGGTTTTTCTTGGAGTTCAAGATCATCTAAAAATGTTTGCTTCCAACTTCCACAACAGTTAACAAGCAAAATACAGGCATATGTGTTTGTTAACATTTTTCAACGGCTGAGACTAAGCTCTGAATACGGGATATATTTTCCATATTGAATGATTGTACAACGCAAAAGAGCAAACACTGATACAGATCGTCTTCTGTAAACACTCTTAGGATCACTAAAAATCTTGAAGAAAGTGAATCTTGGCGTACCTGAGGTACTTGGAATCCACGAGAAAATTCCAAGTGCCATCTCAGGTGAGCTGAATACCAAAAGATGTTTGAACTAAATATATTTTTAAAAGCAAGGGAAATAAACCTTTATTATTGAGATGAGGTTTTCTTTGTTGAGTTTCATTCCAGATTAAAAAAAAAAAAAAGACAACGAACTACTGAACGTAGTTCTTGAAGCAAAACGCTTTTGCAGTCATTACTTGTTTTCTGCATTGGGTATCAATGCGCTGGGCTCCGCGAGACCACCGTTTGATAAAGTAGCCACTGCGTTTGTTCTCTCTATTTAGAAATTTCACGGCTCCCTTCCCCGCTCCCTCCCAGCAGTGGTATTCAGACCCTTCCCCTTGGCTTTCCATGTGATCTTGACTCTTTTGCCACATCGCCTACTTCATTCTCAGCTTTCATTATGCTCCGTGGCCTTCAGGATAGTGGAACAGACCTAGACATGTTCAAACGAGACAGGAACATAGCTTGTCACTTCGCATGGATCAGAGACAATATTTCCAGTGGACAGGTAGTTAAATGGCAATTCAAGAAACCGCTATGCCTGGGCCCCAGCAGAACTAGTTCACCTTTCGCCAAATAGCCCTGCAATGAGCAGCTGGTTCTCAAATAAGATTCTTTTTATCTTAATAAGATCCTGGGATAACGTGAAAATATTCTTCCCAACAATATGAACGTCAAGTTCACCGCGGGGAAGTGACACTACACACGTTTGATTGTAGCTGTATTATATAAAGGCACAAGAAAATGTTAACATGAATAGACAGGGCGAAAAAATCAATGACCCTCGCGCGTCTCTTTCGACTTCTACCCCAAACTCAAGAACTATTGCGGAAGTAGAGAAGCAAAGAAGAGAGAGGTTAAAATGGAGGTTGGGGTGGGAAGGAAAGCTCCTGGGGGAGAAAAAGTTAGTTGGAACTAAGAAAGGTAGGTACCTAACTTCCCCATTCTCTGAATAATACAAGCTCAAACTCTTCCTCCGCGCTCCTTAGTGAACTACAACAGTCCCAAGTTCCCCTTTCCAGTTCTCCTCGAGGAAACCTAACTCCTGGTGACCTGAAATAATTAACCTAGACCTGTCTATCCCGCAAGCGCAGTGACCGCGGTGATATAATTACCTCCCAAATACTAGTTTTCTTTACGCGTGTGTCCTCCTGACCATCTTCCAGGAGGACTCAGAGGGGAAGCATCAAAGCATGTCCTCAAATCAGGCAGGCTGGAGTCTTGCAGGGTTTCCAGTCATATCCAGGCACTCCTCTGCGTTAATGGTACTATAACCCTAGCAGGGTGGAGAATGGCGGTTGTAAATTGTGAGCCGGTTCAGTCCCTTTTACCAGATAATCTATGGGTGCGCGCGAAGCCGAAGCAGAGCCCCAGGTTGAGCGTTGCCTGAAAGCGCCTTTCTCTTGTCTCTGAACTCGTGTCGGACCGAGGGGACGCCACCCAGCGGGCAGGGTGACGTCACCGGCTCCCTGACACTCCACATTAAAGGGCTGGCATGTTACAGGGAGAGAAAGAGAGCGCGAGAGAGTCTGGGTGGATGGAGAACGCAGGGGCGAGGGGTGGAGGAGAGGAGAGGGAGGTGTCTTTTTTCAGTAAGCACGAAAGCAAACACCTAACCAACTAACAACTATCTCACTCCAAAAGGAAAAAGCCTGAATGGTGCTCAAGTTGAAGAGCTGAATTGGAGATGGGAAACTTAACTGTTCTCTTGCATCTAGGCGAACTAAGTCTAGGGAGGCCCCCAACCTGGTAGATCGAAGCTTCCAATTTAGCCTGCAACTAGTTCTACCATCCTCTTCCCAAGCGTCCCACCTCCTCTTCCCCGCCACACTCACAGGAGTCATGAATGAATCTTTTAGTGCTACACCGAAGCCCGTAGCCTAACTCTATTCCTTAGCAAATGACAAAGCACGCCTGTCTACAAACACAAAGTGTATCGAACTTGGTCTGCCTTGCAGGAAACTGAAAAAGGAAATAAAAGGGTATAGGGTCCTTAATTCTTTGCAATATCTTGAATTTTTGGAAAAACAAAACAAAACGAAGCCTGACATCTCCTACCTGTTAAATATGAATCGCATTCAAAACAAGACTATTAAAAGATAATTTTCTATACTTTCAAGACTGTTTCCTTTATTAAAGTGTGAAGAAAAGCGTGGACACTTCTGCCTGTACATAGCACCATGTCTAGATTGGAAATAACCACTGATTCTCTATCATATTTAAAATGACCTCAAGCTCCTACACGAAACATCAGAACCAGAGCAAGGAGGGAAACAAACGGGACAATTAATAGAAGCAGTTCCACAAACCAAGATATATCGCTTGCGCAAATGGCCAGTTCTTGGGGGGGGGGGGGAAGTCCACAGGCATCATTTACAAACATTCCTTGGAGGAAAAGAAATTTAAAAAAAAAAAAAAAGCAGAGTTAGAATTTCAAAAAAACGTGCTTCGTGTAGCAAACTAAGCAACACTCTCGGATATTAGTCAGTTGTCAATATATTGCTTCTTAATTGACCAGCTGTTCAGAGTACATATTACATACTGGTTACTTTATCAGGAAAGGAACAAGATACTTGTTCGGGGACATTAGCCAGTGGATATTCACTGCAGAGAAAACAACTGGATCTTTTCGTCTGTTACAAAACTTGAAAATGCTATTTGGTGGCAGAGGGGATGGGGTTGGATATTAAAATTAACAGCCATATTAAGATATAAACCAAAGGCAAAGTCGACCAAACAATAAGAGAACTTATAAAGTAGCCCGCACCGGACTCATTTATTCTATCGACAGTAAAACCAATCGGTAAATACCAGGATAAACGTGTGAAACCTCACACTTCTTAGAAGGTCAATAAAACCAAGGGGAATTCTTGACTTGAAGCAGAAATGGATTGTAACATCTTGTTGCCTCGGTAAGAGTTAGGGACATTGAAAATAAAAAGTTCAGGGAAGTCTTAGTTTCGAAGAAGGGAATTGCCGTATTTGTACGAGGAAAGTGTCAGAAGGCGAAAACCATTTCTCAATCTGATTTAAAAAAATCCTCACCGCAACAAATTAAGGTCCCCTTAAGGAGATATAGGGTTTAAAATCAACCTCCCCCAATAGATAAAAGGAAAAACCCAAACCCCCAAATCTAAAAGGCATAAAAACTCACGCTTCATTCCTGTATATCCCATTTGCCAAAAAAGTGCCATTGTCATTCACACACAGCCCTTCCTTCTCCGTGATCCAGGTTACTGGCTCTTCAGAAGGTTTCTAGAACACGTCCTGATACTTCTTTCCCTCCTTACCCCACCCCCTCTTCTCTGGTCTGTGACTTTCCAAGAAGGGAGGCCCCTAGCTCATCTAATGTTCTTATCTCCTAGACACTGGCGATCTGCTCCTGATAGGAAGAAAGCTTAAGCCTGACGAAAAGGATGTCTGGGAACAGGGCGGATTGCACCACCGAAATGGGGAGAAAAGAGAAGCACTTTCACTTCTGTTTCCTACCACAGGGAAATACCCCAGCACTGCAGGTGCTCTGAGAGTCACAGTGGCTTTGACCTGCCACACAGTTGCAAATGTTTCTTGTAGCAGCAGGTTCACCGCTTTCTTCTTAGAATCCTTTCTAATTGTAATGTGTCATTTAACGAAAGAAAGCATTTCCCTCTCTTTTAAATTAATAATGATGATTATGATAATAAAAGATATGAACTAAAAATGTCTCCCTTCAATCCCACACAACTCGCTTATCAAGTCTTAGGCATTCATTCATCACAGATACTGAGTTAGTTGCAATCCCTTCAAGTTACAGGAGGCTGTTAAGTGATGAGGAGAGGAAGAATTTTCCCATTAAAACAAGGTATGTTGACATTTTATAGAAAATAAGAGCGTACCATTCAAAATAAGAGTAATATCCTTTTCTACAATTTTTGGGGGAAGGGTGAAACTTTAATAAAAATGTGTGGTGTTATATTGATTTCATCTAGATGAAATTCATTAACGGAATCAGTGTTACGAAGATTATTCTTTCTTCCCCGTTTTTCTCCCCCCCCCCCCTTTCATTTCAATATAGGATACTGGACTGAAGCATATGAATGTACTTTGCAGAAGTTGAATGTACAATCAACTTCGAAAGAGTGATATATCTTTTTTCTCTTCGATCCCAACAATCAGCCAGTAATCAGTGTTCTTGATGTTGATCCCAGAGCTAGGGACTTGCATTTTGCAGGTGTTCTGTCTCTCGGTCCCGTCTGAACTCGCCTGACTTAAGAGACCTGCGCTGTCTGGGAAGCGGCAGGTCGGTGACATTTTAATCAATGCTTTCCTATCCTAGCTGACGTGCATTTTACACTTCGGGACTCTCCTTCGCCAGCTAATTGATTCAAATTGTTTTATTGGTTAAACTGGTGTCACCCGTTTGCATGATCTATCACCGCTCCGCGGAAAACATTTCCTGCCTTATTCTGTTCCGAGCGGCTGCGGTTTACCCAGGCCAGGGCAAGGTAAGAGAAACTAAGAATCGGACCCAAAGAAAAACCACAAACCAAATTACTACTCCTTCCCCATACCCCTTTCTCCCCCCGAACTCCAAAGGGTGACAAAATCAGCACAGGTTTTGCTGGGCTCCTTTAGAAATCTGGGCTAGTAGCCTAGTCCAGTGTTTCTAGTTGCCTCCTCAAAGATGAAGCTAACATAGATCTCTCTTTTTGGCCTCAGAACACTGACTCGGGGAATCTTTTCCTCGGGCTATCGGCTGGGGACTACAACCTACTAAGCTGTCTGAAGCCCCCGAGTCCAAAGGCTGCAGGGAGCTATCCGTGGTCCTGATGCAGTTTCCAGCCCCCGAGGCGTAGCAGACCCTGACAGCCGTCAAAGCTCAGCAGAAGATATGGGGCCTGCAGCCCGCCCAGCAGGAGACCTCGCAAAGGCTCTCGGTTCAGAGCCCTTGTTTGCTTCTCAGGCTTCAGAAGCAGGGAAGGGGACGATCTAAAACTGTAGGTCCTTCCTTCTACATTGCTTGTCGGTTCATTAATGCCTGAGGAATGCATCCTCTTCTTCCCACTGCTTTTGCATCGACAAGCGGGAAAGATAAATGCTCCAACACAAGTAAATATCATAGATTCTGGTCAGCAGAGATATCCTTGAATATCTGGATGCTTCCTTAGTTCCCTAAGCATGGGTATTGAGATTTTAATCCCCATTAAGATCCAGATTAAAAAAAGAAAAAGATAAATCTCAAATCTTTCTACATTCAATTCTTTTTTTTTTTTTTAACTAAAATAATGTCGTAGGGTTGGTGCTGAAAAGGTAGAATGGCACTTACGCAAAACTATTATTTGTCATGTTAACTCTGTTACCTGTATTTCTATGTTGGGATACAGTAGGTAATTTATTAAAATATATCTCTTTTAAACTCCATCTGAATAAAGGGAAATTTAGACTGAGATCTAGGACCCAACTCCAGAAATGAATATGAGACAAGTAGCTTCCTTTGAGAATGGAGATAGAATGTTCAAAGAGAGGTGGGGCAGGATGATGGAATCTCACCAGGGCCTCTTAGTAAACTAATAAATAGATGAATTTATATTCTTTTCGAGAAATATCAGATTTTCCTGGAAGGGGTAAAAACTTCTGACTACCTAATCAGAAGATTCCTCCCCTCCCCCTTTTCCTAAAACTTTGTTCCTGTTGCTGCAAAAAGCCTCTTAAATTGTGAAGGCTCCAGGTGAAGATTCTGCTAAGTATGTATAGAGCGTCTTTTCTTTGCTCTGTACCAGTTGATAGCAAAATTAACTGGCAAAATCCGCTGATAATGAAGAATAGTAGCTAAATCCGTGATAATTATGTGGCACACATTTAGTTCCCATTTGCACACCTGGACCATTAATTTCCCAAGGCCCTTTCTTCTATCAGTCCTATCAGAAGGGAAGTCTTTAGCTCTCCTGCTGCTGCTCTAGTCTGTTTCACTAGGAAAGGTCCCAGCCTGGGAGATTGGGAACTTGGCACTTACCAATGTCACTAAAGAATTAAAGTTTTGTTTTCTTCTGATCTCTTGATTTTTCACTAAAATCTCTATAAGAGAGTTCTGGTTTGTCTAGGACTTTTTTCTAGAATCAGACCAGAATGTAAAGAAGACCTTAGGCAACAAGGCTAAACTAATAATGGGCAAATTTGGCAAATACAAAAGGATTTCTCCTTAGTCATCTTCCAGCTTCTTTTGGAAAGGAATCACAGATTCAAAACCATGGGCAACATCAATATCAGTCCCAGAACATTCCTCCAAAACATGAAAAAAGCAACACTTTTGCATATTCTTCTTATTCCTGTCAATCCTTTCTTGAAAATACATAACTTTCTCTTATGAAGATAAGTCTCATTGTAGAGAAAACTGGTAAGCCAGAGAGAAGGAACCTAAAGAGAGTGGTTTTGGGGATCCTAAGGTCAAGGTGTTAGCAGACATTTTGTAAATGGATATCATATTTATGTTAGGAGGTCCATGGTTTTATGCTAATCTTATAAAAACCTATAATACAGTACCTGTGAGTACATACATGTAAGTATAGCCAGGATGACCTGTAATAAACAGGAAATACACATGCATCATGAATTCTGGTGAATGTTCAGTAAATGCTAGTTTGAGATGATTAAATGTACACATTCAGAGATTACACATGCACACACAGCCTTCATACATATGTGATACACACACACACATTGAATAAACTCAAATAGAACATGAACAGAGGACCCACAAAGTCTGCAGAATAAATACACCAATGTCTATTGCTCTCTCTATATGTATGTATGCATGCATAGACAGAAAAGGAAAAGCACACCCACACCCACCCCCAACCCTCCCCACGACTTTGAAGGGGGGGCATTTGAAATAGAGGTGGTCCCATCTGGAAAACCCCAGAGCTCATTTAGATCACATCACTTCAGGCTTTTGTCTCTGCTCCTGAATAACCTAGGCAGACATAACAAAAGGACAGGCATCTACATGGAGTTTTCATTGGCGAAGACACGTCTAAAAGATGCAGCTATAATAATGAATAACGAGGCAAGATGCTCTTCTCTTTCGATTGCCACTCTTAAAGAAGGGAGATGAGAAAGAAAGAGGGGAGAGGGAAAAGGAGAGCTTGGACTAAGAAAAAGAGATTGTAGGAGACAACTATGATGAGTATTCCTGAAGATTTCTGCCAGAGGGTCCCCCGTTGCAACAGGACTCGAGCTACTGCTAACAACAGCAAATGAGAGGAATTTTTAAAAAAGAGCTTTTTTCTTTAAGGCATACATTTACATTGGCTTAAGGAGCAAGTGAGACTAAGGAAAGGGAAATAGGGTATGGAACTGTATCTCAGTGTTTGAGGAATACAAGATGACAATCAGAGGGAGTGAGGAAGAGGGACTAAAGATCCTCTGTTGATATGTTCTGAGAGAGAAATGACATGGATCCAAATTCAACATCCATTCAGTAGAAATGCACATTTGATTAAATTTTTCAATAAAGAGTCCTTTCCCTTCCTCTGTCTCTAACTTTGTCTCTGCTTCTCCAGCTGTCTCTCTCTCTCTCATACCAGACATTTCTGTGTTTTCCTGTAATGTTTGATCCCATTTTCACATACACCGTTGAATCATCACCATGGATTTTCAGGCTGCCTCATAGATCTCCTTGTTCTTGACTTTTCGTCCTGACTGCAAAAGTTGTTAATGTTAGCAAAAGGTGGCCATAGATAATACCAAATTGAATCTTGAGAAAGATAGAGTGGGAGTGACTTCTGAGTTATTGATTTTCCCCTAAAAAAATTAAACTAAATATGGAACCAAGAAAGGGGAAAGTGTATATTTCCATGTATTTAAAACAAAGTTAGCAGGTTTGGGGGCAACTAAAAACTAGGCCTTCCTCAATGTGGCCTAAAGATTGAAAGGAAAAGCAGAGTTAACCAGACCATAAGAGGTATTATCCCAAACTTTTTTCAAAAGACATTATGTTATCATTGGCAAACTCCTAATATTGGCAAATAATTAAATTTTCCATCTTTTAGAACCATGTAACCTTGGGTGTCTTAGAAACAAATTGTACAAACAAACCATTGAGATGAGCACTGAGAGTTTCAGAGGAGATATAATGAACCAACTTTAATTACTAACTTGAAATTAAAAATGTAATATACAGATTTAAATTTATTTTCACCTAAATTGTGTGTAAAATTATATGGCTTTTGCAGGCTAAGAAATGCTTTGTAACCAGCCATGCTACTAAAAAGTCTGAAGTAGTTTCCAAAACCTAGTTCCCAGACTCACACAGTAATAATGATACATTTATCATTACTGATGACCACCTACTGGGTAATTATTGCTTTGTTACCACTATTACAATCAAGAGATTTCTTTATTTACTGTTAACATTCACTTAAAACTGAATGTTAATGACTGTTCTGAATTCACCAAAGAGAGTTTTCTGTTATATTTCAGAAGTACTTACGTTCTGGTTCAGAAATGGGAAACCATATCATAATAAAAAGTGGAAGCCTTGGTGATTACTTGGATCTCTCTCTCTCTCTCTCTCTCTCTCTCTCTCTCTCTCTCTCTCTCTCTCTCTCTCTCTCTCTCTCTTTCTCTCTCTCTCTCTTGTCTTCTCTCTTCTCCCTCTCTATCTTTCTCTCCTCTTTTGAGACTAAGAGCGTGGCCTGAGCATTTCTGGAACTTTTTTTTTTTTTTATCAACTCAGAGTTACAAAAGGTTAACATAATGCACATACTTGACTGCACTAATTATACAAGTATTTTATTACAGGAGATTCATTCATTATTGATACTTATTTGCAGCAACTTCCTGCTTTAGAGAGTTGTATTTTATATGAGAGGTAAACAATCTCTGAGTACTGGATTTGTTCTCTTTGAACAAGGATGATCTCCCACTTTCAAGTTGTCAGTTATGCCTTCTCACCTCTCATATTTGTTTTCAACCTTTCTCATCCTGAAGAGCTACAGGAGAGAAATCTTCATGAGAATAGAAGGCCAGTTTCTTATATCTTTGCTCATCAGCATGTTTTTTTTTTTTTTAATTTTTAGTTTCAAATCTTTGTGCTTCAATAGTGGTTTTGGACTTGGTGTATGATGGGTAGGGAACAAATTGGGGGATAGGTGGAAATATGAAATATATTGATAGTATTTTTCATGAACGAGATAGTTCTTCTAACACACCTTGATTCTTCTTGTTCTGGTCATCAATTTCATTCACTAGTAGCTATTTTCATATCTTACATATCACATATGTATAACATAGGATACATCTGTTATATTGACTGTAAAGGTAGGTTATTGCATGATTGGGAAAATTAATCTAACATGAAGATGCTACAGCAAAAGTTGTTGAACCACAAAGCCCTTCACTGTGTCTTTCTCCCTTCCTGTAGCAGAACTAGAACCCTTCCAAGCATGGTAAAAGATCCAATTCACAAATCCCAGTGTACCTTTCTCTCTTTGTACAAAGGAAAAGATATGATCATTTTGTGGTGGAAAGGCTCCTGAGTGGCCCACTAAAAATATACTATTGTAGCCATTTGGCTAGGGCATCCTCTGGGGCCTTCCAAACCAGCTGTCATTTCTGAAACATGAGGAGGGCTCTTTCAAAGACAAGGGCAAACACCAGTAAACTGAAGCCAAACCCTTAGAATGAACTCAGTCAGAATGTTCTGGCACAAGTCCCCAAGCACAAGAACAAGTACCTCCCTTTGGGTTTTGTCCTAAAGATTGGTTCTCCAAATTGAGTTGTCTACTTATGGCTTCAGAGAATCTGTGTAAATCAATCCTTATCATTTCAAAGCTGGATACAGACATACACTGCTAGAGGTCAAAGGGTAACACAGGTGAGAGATTATAGGGTACATGTTACACAGAGTATGATGATGAGGCTCTGCCATATTTGGAACAATGCACTCATTACTGGAGAGATAGGGGCAAATGAGTGTTGGGTATTCCAATCATACATGGCTCTGACTTGGGCACATAAGGAAGCAACTAATGAACAAGTTAGTTCTCAAAGAGTTCTGTTGGCTTGGTTTTGAGGCCAGGAGGATTGGAGGAAGTGGCGAGGAAATTAATAGGCTGCCTAAGGCGAGCGCGAGTGTGTGTGTGTGTGTGTGTGTGTGTGTGTGTGTGTGTGTACATGGAGCAGATAATGTCAAAATCTGAGTTGCACCTATCCCTTTATAAGGCCTCCCCTTCCTGGGAATTCAGCTGCCTTAGTGTGTGTGTGTGTGTGTGTGTGTGTGTGTGTGTGTGTGTGTATGTAGAGGGAGGGAGATCTAGAACGCTTGGAAGGAAAGACTGTGGCATTGTTGGAGGTGTTGTTTCTGTGAAGTGGGGTTCGACTGGCGCCTGCCTGGCTGAATTCTCTGCTTTCTTAGTTGCCTTAACTCTCCTCCAGTCTTCCCTAGTTATCCTAGGTAAGCCAAAGGAGTATCTGTGGAATCCTTTACTGATCTACGGCAAAAAGCCGCTCCCAGAAGCGTTAATGGTCCTTTAACAAACTCTTCGATCTATCTTTCTCTGTCCGGCCTTGGCCCCTGTCCGCTCTCTTCTTTCTTCTCTTCTCCACTCTCTCTCTACATCAGTTATTTATGACCAATGTTAATTATTCACGAACTGAGAAAACTCTAGCTTTGGGAACTTTTCTAAGAGGCGTTTGTGGATTGTTCCAGTATCACCAGGGAGGTAGCACCCAGATTCTCCTCTGGGAGCAGATTAGAGGTGGGGCTGGGAAAACAGGACTGAGGAGGGAGGAGCCCTTTTATGCACTTTTCTTGGCTAGGATTTAGATTAGAAATGATAGGGGAGGGGGAAGACGAAGTGTATGTATGTTTGTGTGTGTGTGGGGGGGGAGGCGTCCTCTGGCTAAGCGTGCTTGCTGTGGTCAGCAAACAACAACCAGTAATGAGTAGATACTGTTGTTCTCAGGGAGAGTCGCTGTCCCGGGCCGAATGGTGCTGAAACTGTCAGAGAGGCCTGAAAGAACGAGCCTTAGGGAACTGGGACATTGGAGTGGGCGGGGGCGGTGAGAACTGCTTTTTTTTTTTTTTTTTTTAAACACATCAGAAACTCTCTCTCTCTCTCTCTCTCTCTCTCTCTCTCTCTCAATGACACCAGAGCACTGTAACCAAAGATTAATTGCCTTAATCAAATCGACCCACCCTCTGCAATTAATCTTTTAGCAACAAATTAGAGACAATTACCTCAACCTCCCGGGTCAGGCGGAGAGAAGAGGTGGGGGTTAGGGAGGTTGGGCTTGGTAGAAGATTTAAAGAAATATATAAATAAGTATGACTTTATCTGAGTATCTGGGAAGAGAACAGGGTGATGACTTGGGGAGAGGGTGTGTGATTGGGAAGGGGAAAGCTCTGGTCTGGGGAAAATGTGTGTCTAGTAGGTTTTTTGGGAGTCCTTTAATCTATCGCTTTTCTGCCCCCCCCTCCCCATTGGGAGTGGGTATGAAGTGGAAAGTAAAGAGTGGAGAAAGAGCAGCATTTGCTTACCTGTTTAGGGGCGGGTAGGCTGAAGGCTCATCTCTTTATTCCCCTCACCCTTCCCTATTTCTCTTTCTCTCTTTTAATCTTTCTCCCTTTCCCTTCTTTTCTCCCTCTTGCTTTTCTGGCTCTTCCGCAGCGCTCCTCCTCTCCTCACAGTGCGGGCTACCGGCCACACTCTGGTTTCTGGAGCCCCTGCTTGGTCGACAGCCGCTCTGCTTTTCTTGGTCTCCCGGCTGCCTTCAGCCGCTGCTACGGCTGCCGCCGCCACTGCCGCCGCCTTCGCAGCGGCTCAACTGCTGCAGTCCCTGTGTAGTCTACCCTGCTCCCTGCCTGCCCGGCCCCCTCCCTCCTCTTCTCGGCCTTGACCCTGACAGCCGCTCTGCTTGACTTCCCCGCCCCCTCTCCCAAGCCTCCCGCCCCCCCTGGAAGTTTGTAAGTTGCTTGCTTGTTTTGGGTGAGGGTTTGTTTTCTCCGACTTGGCCTCGGCTGGCTCTCTCCTCCAGGGTTTCTTGGTTTTCCTTCCTCCTCCTCACACTCCCCCCACCTACCCCCCAGCCCCCCAAAGACTTAGGTCTCTGATGCCGCCTATCGGTCAGGCAGAGCAGTACAGATGGGTCTGTGTATCAGTTTGTGTGTGTGTGTGTGTGTGTGTGTGTGTGTGTGTGTGTGTAGTTGGGGGGGGGTTAGGGCAAAAGAGGTTAGCAATTCAGGTAAGAAAAGGAGAGGAAATGTGAGGAGAGGGGAGGAGGGGGCCACAATATGACATCAAATCGGTAGGCTGACAAGCTTTTACACTCAGTTCTCTCACTCTTCAGCACCGGAGAGTTTTAATTTGGGCGCATTTCTTTGCGCTAGTTAAATCCTTTCTTCAGCAACTCCATTCCTCGTCCCAGGACAGCTTCATTCGAGGCTCAGGAGGGCAGGAGACTGTACAGGGAAGGGGCGAGAGCGGGAAGCGAGTAGGTATTTTATAGTTATAGAAACTAGAGGCAGAAGAGTGGAGGAGAGGGAAGTCGAAAAATAAGAGGAAAATTCTTGCATCATCCTTTTAGGCCTATTTTCCAGTCCCCCCTTCCCTCCCCCTTCATATTCCAAAGAAGAAGGAACTTTTAGCGTAAAAATGCAGGCTGCATATTGGAAACCTCATAGAGATGGACACCTTTCTCGATACCCATTCCCTTCCCACTCTCGTTTTAGCTAGCGATTGTCCATTAAAAATCCGGCTGAGCAAGGCTACGCGTAGCCCTGGCCTGCGGCAATAGGGAGAAAGAGCATCCAGGAAAAAAATGGTCGCGACATACTTTATCTCTAAATGCGCATAAAGGATGTCCCAAAAGTCTTGGTGTTGTTTATACGACGACTTTTGAGACTTCCTTTATGTATTTATTTAACTTCAATCCTTAAAGTATCAGGGATTTCACTTGTGTGGGTTACTATGAGTTGTTTAAAAAAAAAAAAAAAAAAAAGTTGCCACCTGCTGGCCAGGCTTCTAATGGTGAACCTTTACAGATTTAATTGTTCTGGTACTGGAAAGATAAACACATGCAGTCCAATATATTCTGGTCCATAAGCAAAGTCTTTCTAGGGTGGTAGTTAGGACCTGCTGGATAAAGCTTATGCTCATCTGCCATAGTCTCTAATAACTCCGTAATGCTCTTATAGAGGTTAATTATATTTTGAATTAATTTATCTATCTATTGCATAACTATTGTCATATTTCTGACTTCTACTCTCGTCGCCTCCCCTCACTCCTACCCCCCCAAATAAGTAAATGGATTGAAAGAGAAGAAAAAAATTGGGAATTTAGCTTCTCTCTCCCCTCTCTTTGTATGTGTGTGCATGCAAATGCTCGAGCGTTCATTTTTACGTCCTCTCTTAAAAATCATTCCAAAGCTTCTTTTCTCTCCATCTTTCCTCCATATAGCAACTTTAAACTATTTCTCAAACTCCCCAACGAGCCTGGAAGCAGCTGCTTCAGTCCAGCATTCAAGGACATCAAAGGGATCAGAGCATTTTTTTCTCTTGCTTCCCTCTCTCCTCACCCCCACCCCAAGCGCTCTCCCCTAAGTCCAGCTTTTTTATTGAAAGACTTGATTTACAATATCTTCCCCACCGCCCCCGTCTCTTTCCCTAATAAACTGTTCCCATAGATTATTCGACTCAGAGAAGGAAGGAGGCTGCTTAAAAAACAAAAAGCCATAGCCCTAATGAGTTCAATTACAATGTGGTAAACACATTGCCTCTACGCTTTAATTAAGCCTGCTGCCCAATTTTAACTCATTAGTAATTCATTAAGAGAACAGCCCTTAGCTGGCTGGGTTGGAAGGCACCACAGACAGGGTGCATTACACCAACGTACACGCCTTCGCAATGTCCTCAGCTTCTCCGAAATAGGTTTTGCGCCCTACACTGTCAGGCCATCGAATAGTCATGTGAACTGTTCCCTCATATCAAGACTTTGAAACTCATCATGCAACCCTTCCCCAAGGGAAGACTTAAAACCATGCTTGTGAACCTGTTGGGCTGACTGGCAATAGTTGTACTATGTACCTTCTGTACTAGATGGGGCCAGAAGTAATTGGCCTCAGGAATTTTCGGATTAAAGGGCACAAAAGAGTAAAAGAGACAGTCTTCCTCTCCCTTTCCCAGCTTCACTTTGCTTTTACAGTAACAGCTTGGAAATTAAATTAAAGCCAACCCTTTATCTTGTTTGGGATTCCTTACTCCATTTTTTAGTCTTCTACCATCTTATAGGGAAAACCACAAAGGTTTTCTTTCCCCTAGTTTACTTGGCCTCTACTTCTATACTTTGTCCCTCTCAGGGACATAAGAGTCCTATAAGGGAAGAAAAAGTTTTGTCCTTCAGCCAAAACTTCTATCTTTTAGTAGGGTAAAGATAATCTGAACTATGAGTCCAGAATTTGCCATTTTCATTTTCCTTTCTTCTTTGTCCACCCTTGGGACTTGAATGTGTGATTCTTGGGTTTAGGATTAAGAGGATATCTGTCCAATCAATGCAGTCTTATAATACTTTTTATACAGTTTTAATTGTTGGTTTATAGGTCTGTAACTACATCTATTTAGCTAAACCCTATATACTAGAAAGAAGTTAGGTTCAGATAGCAATAGACTGGCAGTTCTAAAGTTATACACATATTGAAGTACAGACCTAATAAAACTTCATTTCAAGGAATCTGGGGGAGAAAGTTCAGGTAGGACAAACAAATCATAAGAATAATCTTTAGAGAGCTTTGAGATGTCAGTGCCCTTCCCTCTTAAAAAGCTTTGGAATTGGTTAACTTTTTGGATGAGTATCACACACACTGGAGTTTGACTTTTACCTCAAGGGGAGGCTCTTGTAGTGTTTTTATCTAACAGGTCTTACACAATACCTAGGACGGGTACCCTTAATGAATATTTGTCAAATGAATGAATGTATGGGATCCAAATTGATATGTATTTATGCATGCATGTATTGTGTATACACACATATATTATAGCCACAACATACATATATATGTGTATATATATATGTATCTGTGTATTTCAGACTATCCAAGTATTCCACATGTGTATGTGTACTATATTGTTCAGGGAGCTAGAGAAACATAATACACATCTATTAGGTAATATATAGTGGTGTTTCTTTAAAATAAAAAATAAAGTTGTTACTAGATCAAAGTCTATATTCGTTTATCTCTTGTAGCACCCAATGAAATTTTTTGCACATTAATAAATGTTTGATGAATGGATATGTTACTGGAAAAGTGATTCATTGTCTTTATTTTTCCTTTTCTTTTTGTTTCTTCCTCTGTCTTCTGTATCACTCCTTAATCTTTTTCTTTCTCTCTCATTTGTAGCTTTTGACATCTTCCCTCTCATTTCATTTCATTGAATACAGATTAGGGATACCATCCTTTTCGTATTTTCCCTCAACCCATCCCCCTTATCAACTGTTGGCTTGGAAGGTGAAGGGGTTTCAAGGCTGCCTGAAATGGATCCGTTATAGCCAAGGAACTGAACTGGTAATTTTAAAACTTGGGCTTCCGCGCTACAATTTTAAGCTCTTTAAAAACTAAACAAAAGAAATCACCCCCGCTCTCCAGACAAGTAGAAACATGTCCAATCTTTACTTTCTTTGTGAAGTTTGTACTTGTATGTTTGATTGGATCTCTTAGATGTAGACCTGAGCCTACCTCTTCGGCTATTCTCTACCCCACAGAGATTTGTGAACATTCGGGATTGTGTTTCTATGTAGATGATGAATTGAATAGCACCAACATTTAGGCTGGAAAGTAGAAAGAATCTAGAGAAGTCTATTTGCATGTCTTATTGTAGGGACTTCCTTGTGCTCCCTTTGTTGCCTGCCCCACGTTCTCTCTTCTTTCCACCCTGATCCCTCCCCCCCCTTCTCAAGAACGCAGGGCAGAAGCCAAATGAAGTTTCCACGGTAGAAGTCATCCTTTCCATGACTGAACTTGGAGAAGTTTGCAGTCGAACTAGTTTCTTTGGGGAAGATCAGAAGACGCTTATAACATCGAAACTCAGCCCAGAAGAACCTCTTAGAAAATCTTGGTGGATTCGCTGATCCGGCAGTCCTTGGAGACTGGAGTAACTCTATATTCTCCACTAGAGGACGCTGAGGCAAAAATTCAGCCTTTCTCTGAAAAAGAACCTAGAGAATTTCCTCCCTCCCTCCCTCCCTCCCTCTCTCTCTCCCTTCCTTCCTTCCTTCCTTCCTTCCTTCCTTCCTTCCTTCCTTCCTTCCTTCCTTCCTTCCTTCCTTCCTTCCTTCCTTCCTTCCTTCCTTCCTTCCTTCCTTCCTTCCTTCCTTTCTTCCTTCCTTCCTTTCTTCCTTCCTTCCTTCCTTCTTTCCTTCTTCTCTCTCTGAAATTTAAGGCTGAACTCTCGTCTTCTCCTAATTTCTGTGGCAACAAGGTCCCCTTAAATCTCCATGATTTGACTAGTTGAAGGGTGATTTTGTTTCAGAAACAATAAACTCACCAAATCCAATAATTTATTGGGTATTTAAAAAAAAAATAATGAATTCCTTAATCCAGATAGAGTTCCTTCTGTTTTTTTCCTGTTCCTTCCCTAAGGCAACCCTAATGTTTTGGTACAGCAGAAAGATTATGCAGCCTTTAAATAAATGATACCTTTGAAGAAGAATCATCTGTAAGATTTTCCCTCAACCTTTCTTAAGAAAGGAGTGTGAATACATTTAGAATGTAGGGTCATTGACATTAGTATTTAATCTTGCTGCTACTTAGAAGTATCTTTGTTACAGAGGAAAGAGTTCAGAAGACTTTGAAGTCCTCTGAGGTTCAACTCCTTTGCTCTTTAATACCTTTGGGACCCTTGCATTCCAGTAATTCCATCTTTTGGGATCTCAAATTCTTTACCTGTAAAATGAAGGCTTTAGTTTACATGATTTCTAAGGAGTGTGTGTGCATGTGTGCATGTATGTGTGTATGTGTGTGTGTATGTATGTGTATGTGTATGTGTCTAGTTTATAACTGGAACCTCTATAGCTCACAAGCATCTTGTTGATTAATTTTCTTCAAGGGCTTAAGAGAGTTCAGAGCCATATTCATATCCATTGGACTCTCTTGATATGCTGAACTTTCATTAAGTCTTTTACCCACATTGGAAAACATTACCCAAGGAAATATTTCAGAGAGGACCTTCTAGTATTTAATTATAAATTAAATGGATATTTTAAAAAGTAATTTCTTTACTGTTTTACCTACATCTCTTCCACAAGACAATGACAAAATTTGCTAGGACATCACTCACTGAACTCAGGTAAAGCATAGAGCTATAAGAATATGCTTCACCTCTCAGGGGCTCATTGTCTTCATCTATATAATTAGGGGATTAGATGAGATATTCAGAAGTTCTAGAATGATTTGAAGGTTCCATCTAATTTGAACATTCTATAATTCTATTAACTTATAAGAGGATCGGGTATTTCTAATTATGTCTCAGCTGAAGGCAAATATCTGGGTAAATGCCACCCAAACAAGGCAACAGGCATTTAATGCTATTGATTGATCATGTGCCAGGCACTTTGCTAAATTCTGGGACTACAAATACAGACACATACCTTGCCCTCAAGAAGCTTAGTATAATGGGGCAAGACAACACATAAAACAGCAAAGAATTGGGGATAAGGAAAGAAAAGCTGAAGGGCTCTCTTCCAAAGTGGAGACCTCAAAGGGAATTTACCTATGAGAGAAATGGGAAAGCATGATCTAGTTTTATTCAAGAATAAGACAATTTCAGGTACTGAGAGAAGTTCCAGGATAAGAAGGTAATTGAGTCATGGATAGAAATAGCTAGAACAGTTAAATCTAAGTGCTGGGGACTGATATAAGGCTGAGAAGCTTTGGTTGGAAAGTGCAATAGACTAGAAGTATGCTCTAGAAATTATGGTTTTATAACCTTATCTGAAAATTTCTCTGGATGAAAGAAAGAGCGCATCCTTGATGTAAGGTGTGTGTGTGTGTGTGTGTGTGTGTGTGTGTGTGGTGTGTGTGTGTGTGTGTGTAAATTTTTTGGGTCACTTAAATCTCAGGTTATATTATTTTAATTTTATTCGAAGTGAAGAGGACTCTATCACATTTAATTGTGTATATTTTCTTGTCTGTTCCTGTGTAGAAAGAAAGATGAACTATAACAATGACAACAATAATAATCATTAACTACTTATTAAAACTATTATAGAACTTGCTTTGTGCTTTATAAATACTATTTCATTTGTTTCTCACTCTATTATCCTCACTTTACAGATGAGGAAACTGAGCGGAACTATGTGCCCCAAAATGTTACAGACTGGATTTGAACTTGTCTTCTTGACTCTCTTTAGTGTTCTATTCACTAATACATCTAGTTGCCTAGTAAGTGATTACTTTAGAATAATTGCTGAAAAATCAGAGCTAGCTATGTCAACAGGAGGCTTCCTCATTTCTTTCGAGAGAAGCAGGAGTTGCAGAAAGGGGCTGGATCCATTTTACTGAAACAGTATAATTCCCAGATCTCTGGAGAATGGATAGATGGTAGAAGCCAGAGACTCATTATTCTAAAAAGCAAGGAAAACCACAATTTTGTATGGGAAGATACTATTCTCTTTTGGGTAATGACACTGACCACTTGACCTGGAAAAGGTCATGGCTCAGGCATGACTTGGGGAACCATAAATAGTTAAAATTGTTTAAAAAGTATAGGACTATTTTGTCTGGCTCTAGACATATTTCTTTTAAATACATATATAATTGTCCTAGAGACTTGATGTAGTATAGTGGATTAGGCTCTGGCTTTGGATTCAAAAAGATCTAGGTGCAAGGCCCCTTCTTTGCCACATATTGATTGGGTAATTCTCTTAACTTCTCCATGGCCTAAACAATTCTTTAAGACTATGAGTTGCAAAGACAATTCAGGGATGTATTGCTAGAAGAAGTGCACTGGTGGATAGATTCAGTCTCCTCTCTACTAGTTCTCAGCCCTAAATTATGATCTTATTGTGGAATAATATTCTTGAATTTACACATACTCTTTTCCTTTGTAAGTAATTATAGGAAAATCCTTCCTGTGTACTAGAATATATGGTTTAAAAAAAAAAGGAAAAGAGAGGAATGAATGCTGGAAATAGGCACCAAAATGTGTGTGTGGTCAGAAAAGAGATAACCAGGTAATGAGGAAATGGATATTGCAGCTCTCTGAACTCAGGTAACTGAACAGACTCCAGGATCCAAGAGAATACAGCAGACACAGTTTCCTCAAGCTGAGGATTAAGCTGGGAATTAAAGGGAGCACAATTCTTGAGATTGAGGGAAAGGGACCCTAAATGATTTCTGAGTACTGAAACAGGAACCCTAGGAAGCTGATTAGTTTACTGCTTGAAGCCCTTCATTCTCTCTTGAACACTACAATAGTTCTTGCCATAATACCTTACATTTAGGTAGTTTTATATTTTCTAAACTGTTTACCCATTTACTAAAACATAACTATCCAGTTAGGTAGAAGGGCAGACTCTATTGTGGGAACAACATTGAATGTGGAATGAAGGGACAGGTTCAAATTCTTCCCATATGGCCTTTCAACTCTAAATGCTATGATTATCATCTGACTATATCAGGAAACAAAAAGTATTTAAGTTTACATTAACCTGACTAAAATATCCATTCAGCTGCCTCAGAAGTCCCACCATTAGGTATATAACTCAAAGAGGAGAATTCCAGAAAGGTCCTAAATCAATCAAAATATTCCTAGTTACATTTTTGTATTAACAAATGACAAGCAATAAAGTAGACACTCATCAGGTTGGGAATAGCTCAATGAATTGTTGCATATGAACACAATGAAATATTATTGTAATCATTATAAAAATGACAAATGCAAAGAATTTGGAGAAGCATGAGAAAATTTAGATGAACTGATTCAGAGTAAAGAAAACAGCAGCTAAGAAGGCAATGTATATAATGGTTAAGCAACGTAAATGGAAAGAACAAAAAATGAAAATTGAACAATTTAATTATAGATAAGCTTGACCCTGGAATAGAGTTGAAAAAATTCACTACTGTCCCTTCTTTGTAGAGGAAATCTCTCAAAATGTTTATATGGATTATTTTGTCAGATCTGGGGTAGAGCTTTCTAAGTTTCTATTAGTTTGATCATTTAGCTGAACACATAGTACCTTAACCCCAACATAGTAATGACATGTTGGTTCTCTTCAAGAATGAAGTACAACAACCAACCAACCAGATGTGAATTATTAACCTTTCGGTTTATGCTGGAACTTTTCATGTTATATTGAAACCTCTGAAGTTCTTTAAAGAAACCTCACATGAGATGAACAAATTATTTTGGAATTTTCACTTTTTAAGACAATGAAAATTTTATCATTGAGATTAAATAAAACAATTCCCTTACTTCTGGAGAAAAAAAAGAGGTAACATCTTTCTCTCAAAAAACAATTCCAACATAGATTGTATCAAATATCAAAAACATTTTAAGACAGTAATTTAACAACAAAATGGAAGAGACTTTAAATTTTGCTACATAACTCTTCGGATTTAGGCATTTTCAAAGTGTCCTCATTGTGATAAAGCATGTGTTTGCACTGGCGTAATGTAATTGTAATAGCATATTATTAAATCTAAAATCAGCTCTGATCTATCCTGTTTGGATAACACAGAGACTGAATATATCCAGCTAGTTCAGAAGCAGAAATGTATTTAGCATTGAAAAAAAAAGAGGTTTGAGCTGTTATTACTGTGCTGTTATTGGATTCACTTGGTAAGAGATTTCTTTAAAGCTGAGCTATTTTCCTGCATCAGGGTTACTGCAAGCTAGGTCTTCCTGTGTTTTTTTTTTTTTTTTCTTTTTTATTCAGGGGGATATCTAGAGTGTTCAATTAGCACTGTGATGATCTTTAACATTCCAAGAGCATAGAAGTTAACTTAATATGGTTAACGATGTCTGGAAGTCAGAGTCTGGGGCTATATGATCTATATGGGATAAATGAAGTAGATCATTGATCAATTATCCGGAGAATTCTATCAATTGCTCAAACAAGAATTTATTAAATGCCTACTATATGCAATTTAGAGTTCCTCTTTCAGTACTCAGAGATTATTCAGGGACTCTTTAGTCCTAGGGCTTATACCTTTCTCCAGACCTGTTCTTACTAAGTGCTAAATTGGTACTTAACAATTCTCTAGCTCAAAGTTCACACCTTTAGTTCAAACAAGCAAGTTCATTGGTTGAAGTATTTTTCCCACATCCCCTTCAACATTGCACATAATCTTTCCCAGTCATTCTAGCCAATCTCACAGGTGTGTAGTGGTACAGAGATGATTCTTTAGCAAACAGATTGCTCATAATTTATATGAAACCTTTACATATATTTTGGGAATACTTATCCCACCTCCCACACTTACTGGCAAGGCAGGTCCCAAAACAACACTACCTATAGACTTTGGATCTTTAACTCCTATTCTCATTTACATATCTGGTACTTCAGGGAATAGTTTGCTAAATCTTCCCCTCTGAAGTCTAGAGCTATAAGTTTATATAATATTATTGGCAAATAATTCTCTTCAATATTCTCTTCATTATCACGAGTGGTTAAAACCTCATGATCATTTAATCCAACATCAATTGTGTTATTTTTGTTACATGTTGAGTTAAAAATTGTTTCCCTCGATTCCTCTCAATCCCATATTACAGAAGATCAACATTTGATATAGACATATATGTGGAACCATATAATGCATACTTCCATACATTAGTTCTTTCTCTGGATATAGATAACATTTTCCTTGAAAACATCACTAGGACTTTGGGAAGTCTTTTGTAATTGAGTTGAATGATCATAGTATTCAGAATAGCTTTGTAATTCAATTACTCTTTGAACAATTGTGCTGTTACTGTATACAACATTCTCTTGATTCTTCTCATTTCACTGTATTATTTTATCTAAAACCAATCTGTTCATAATTTCTTACACTATAGTAGTATTTCAGCACAATCATATACTACCCATTAGTTTTTACAGAGAGATTTTTACTAAGAAGATATGCAAGAATATAAATATAAAACGCATTCCCTCCACTCAAACAAGGGATACATCTTCCTTTATTTCACTTTGGTTGATTCCTGGGGAAAGTGGGCTCAGTCTTAAAGTGGTTGCTACCAAACATTTACCCCTGCTGAATTTGCTTTTAAATAGTATAGCCTGTAGGTGAAGTTACTCCCTTGCTTGCAGAAATTGGCATCTCAATGTCAATCCATCATTGGGGACAGCCAAACATGTTGATAAGTACCTTGTTCTTCACTGAGCCTTGCTGCCCCAAAACCTTCTCACTAACTCCGATTCCTGAGCATTTTGTGCTGTCCTGACCTTTCAAAGCTAGAAGGTTGCATCCTAGACCACTCTAATCTTGAACACTTTATTGCCTGAGGCAAGAAAGAACAGGACAGCAATATTAGAGTCACATACTTCTCATTTGCATACAGACCGTTACACAGAAAAGAGAACAAGATCAAATTATCATAGCCTTTGGATGGATGCTCAGTTCTGAATCAAAAGCTGACTGGAATGCCCTTTCCTGCCACATGCATGCTAAGTGTATGGGAAACAATCATGGTTTATCTCTATAAGAAGCAACTGTACCATTCCAACTATGCTGATTATGCTCCATAAGGATTGGGCTTCTACTGGCCAGTCCCTCATTATACTGAGAAAGAACTTTAATCTAACTTTTGACCCAAAAGGTTCAGTGTGTTGCTATATCCATCCTACAGGTGAGAGGCCTAAAATTCAAAGTATGACGATAATGTCTTCATGTTCTTCCCTTATGTGTTACTCAGTGCTGGGAACCAGCTCCAGTTCAGGTATCCTATTCTGTTTTGTTCTCTTCCTGCTTCTCTCTGACTTCTGAATCACTCTAGCTAAGCCAAGTCTTCCAGAGTTGCTTCAATGTTAAAAAGGCAATCAGGAAAATTCAATTCCCCTTAAACAGGCCCTTACAGATATTGGAGGGATCAAGAAAGAACAGAGTGAAAGGATAAAATTTACAATTTCCTGATCTGGCTATCCCTATCAGCTTTTTCTCTCTAGAAAATCCTGCTTCTGAATTCTGAACTTCTGAACTAAAGGTTAGCTTTAGCTTCTCTATCTCTGTCCCTCTATTTCTTTGTCTCTTTCTCTGTGTTCATGTGTCTCTCTTCTTTCTCTCTACATTTTTCTGTCTGTCTCTGTCTTTTTTTTAATTCCCCCAGCTTTTCTTAATTTTTACCAGTATAGTCTTAATGTGAATTCTCTTCTTATGCCCTAAACTACTTCTATTGTAGCTAAAGAGCCTCATGCTTGGCTAGAAATACACAAACAACATAGATACGTGCACGCATGCGCGCGCGCACACACACACACACACACACACACACACTACTCCACTAGCATCTCTCTCCTGTTTCTTCAAATACAGGTTCCTGTATGCACATTAAGTATTGGATTCCAAAGGTATAAGTAACCTGGGTAGATAGACAGTAGTGCTAACAGTTTACATTCAATTCCCAGTGTCCCTTCTCTGTCTCTGGGTTTAGTTGTTTCTGTCCATCATTGATCAACTGGAAGTGAGTTGGATCTTCTTTATGTGAAGATATCCACTTCCATCAGAATACATCCTCATACAGTATTGTTGTTGAATGTATAGTGATCTTCTGGTTCTGCTCATTTCACTCAGCATCAGTTGATGTAAGTCTCTCCAAGCCTCTCTGTATTCATCCTGCTGGTCATTTCTTACAGAGCAATAATATTCCATAACCTTCATATACTAATTTACCCAACCATTCTCCAATTGATGGACATCCATTCATTTTCCAGTTTCTAGCCACTACAGAAAGAGCTGCCACAAACATTTTGGCACATACAAGTCCCTTTCCCTTCTTTAGTATTTCTTTGGGATATAAGCAAGCCCAATAACAGCAATGCTGGGTCAAAGGGTATGCACAGTTTGATAACTTTTTGGGCATAGTTCCAAATTGCTCTCCAGAATGGCTGGATTCTTTCACAACTCCACCAACAATGCATCAGTGTCCCAGTTTTCCCACATCCCCTCCAACATTCATCGTTATTTGTTCCTGTCATCTTAGCCAATCTGACAGGTGTGTAGTGGTATCTCAGAGTTGTCTTAATTTGCATTTCTTTGATCAGTAGTGATTTGGAACACTTTCATACGAGTGGCTATAGTTTCAATTTCATCATCTAAGAATTGTCTGTTCATATCCTTTGACCATTTATCACTTGGAGAATGGTTTGATTTCTTATAAATTAGGGTCAGTTCTCTATATAGTTTGGAAATGAGGCCTTTATCAGAACCTTTAACTGTAAAAATATTTTCCCAATTTGTTACTTCCCTTCTAATCTTGTTTGCATTAGTATTGTTTGTACAGAAACCTTTTAGTTTGATGTAATCAAAATCTTCTATTTTGTGATCAATAATGATCTCTAGTTCTCCTCTGGTCATAAATTCCTTCCTCCTCCACAGGTCTGAGAGGTAGACTATTCTCTGTTCCTCTAATCTATTTATGATCTCATTCTTTATGCCTAAATCATGGACCCATTTTGATCTTATCTTGGTATATGGTGTTGTGTGGATCCATAAGATGAGTCTTCTTGATTCAGACTGAGCACTCTGTACACTATGGTGTCACCTTAGAATTAGTAAACCCTCTCAGAGTTCTTCATCCAAGCACTAAAAGTCCAATATCATCAGTCTTTGGTCTATCCTGAACCCCAAACTACCCCCTTTTCAATGCTACTGGTTTTTAATTAAACCACCTAGTTCTTATGCCTGAACTTTCTTATGTCTTTGTCTTTGTTCATGCTATTTCCTCTATCAAGAATCCACCTTCCCTTCCTTTCTGAGGTAGAAATTCTATGCTTTTTTAAAGGAAAAAATTGAATGTTATCTCTTCCATGATACTTTCCTTGGTCTTCTAAGGATAAATAATTTCTGAACTCTCCTACCATATTATTTGTACCTGTCTCATGTAATTATTACAATCTCTTTCACTTTATTTTTACCAGATGATTTAATTGATGTAGAGAACTCCCAAAGAGGAAATGACCATTATCAATGCAAATTGGCACCTGCTTTGCAATTTATAGTCTTAGACCCTGTGATTTAGCAATTTATAGTCTTATAGAGTTTATTTGGGGACACTGAAAGGTTATGTGACTTGCTTTGGGACACATAGAATTCATCAGAGGCAGAACTTGGAGCCAAGGCTTTATTTATTATTTGTTTTACTCTGAGGCTGGTTCTTTGTCCATTAAGCCATGATTTATTACATGTTTTCATAGAATACATAGCTTACTTCCAACTGTATGCTATAAACTCCCTGAAGTAAGGAAATGTGTATTATCCAATGAAGTGGCTAAGTGGTGCATAGAGCTGAGTCTGGGCTCAGGAAGACTGGGAGTTCAAATCCAGCCTCAGACCCTTACTAACTATGGTGATCCTGGGCAAATCACTTTACCTGTGTAATGATAATAATAGTTCCTATACCCCAGATTGTTGTGAGGATAAAATGAAATCATAATTGTAAAGTGCTTGACATGGAGTACGTGGTATAGAGATTATTATTATTATCCTCCATTTCTTCTATAATATTGAGCTTGGTAGATTACACAGTGTAGTTTATTTAATAAAATTTTAAATGAATTGAATTGAGAGAGCAACTTTAATAACCCAAATGAACATCTAATTTGTGGCTTCAGCAGGTGAGGTATTTTTTGAGCAAGAGAGCCTTTCAGTGATTTCTGTTTGCCCTACTTCCCTTCTTCCTCCCTTTCCCTAATCAGAGACAGATAAAAGTCCATGAAATCATCTTTTAGTAGTATGTATTTGATTCTAATTCTCCCCCTTCTCTGAAATCCAAGATTTGAAGTTCTTCTCAGAGCTCAGTAAAAACCAATGTCTTCCCATAGAAAAGAGAAAAAAGCAGTGATAATTATCCCTACTTTAAATATGAGAAAACTGAGGCCTCGGGGAGATGAGGTAGCTTGCTCAAAGTCACAGAGGTAGCTCATGACAGAGATGGAACAAGAAACTGGATTTCTTGATTTCCAGTCTAGCATTTATTTTATTTTATCATGGAAAACAGCTTTTAGTAAAAGGAGCCAATTGTTAGAAGATCTAAGAAATAGAGTTAATGGTGTTTGGGGGTGGGAGTAGGGGGGCTGAATACATTAGTTGAAACTGAAATACAACTTGGGGAATATAATTGTGGATTTCCTTTTTCCTGTCATCCATACTTATGGACATGAGGAGAGTTGGGTATTGAGGAGCAACTAACTCCTGGCTTTGAAGAGTGCCAGTCATTTTAAATTGGAACTTTCTGAGAGTGCTTCCTTCCTTGCCACTATGCTAAGAGATGGATATTTGATTTTACTACTTGCTGAAGAGAGATGGGCCTGGAAATTCTATTTCTCTGCAATAATTCTTTTCTTCAGCTTTCTTTGCTTACAATTTGGGGAACAGAAAGTGAGGAAAATGTTATTCATATTTCCTGCACTTTGAAAAACTCTGCAAATACAGTTTGTAGCTGAGAACTCCTTGGTGTTTGGAAACATCATTAGAAACTCACTCCTGGTGTTTCTTGTCATTTCTGAAGTATTTTGATTAGTTTCAATCTAACCTGGTGCTGTCCTGGGCCCACGCATGTGTGTGTTAGAAATATTCCTTTCTTCCTCTCCTCTCCCTTCTTGGTTTGTGTTCCACTTGCTAATTGCTGATAGAAGGGAGGGGGAGGAAGTGAGGAAGGCAGGTGTCATTTAGTCACCTGCATTTGAAACTAACAGGCACCAGAGCAGTCTCTACAAAATTGTTTCCAGTGGAGTTTCCAGTAGCTGCCACCAAAGTGCCTCAGGCTAGATCTGCAGGATGCCCAAACTACCCATTGATAAGGGAAAATCCCAGCCTATGCAATTATTTGGAATCCTATAGGCAAAAATAGAGGACCAATTGTTGTACTGAATTTACCTTTAAAAAATGGAAATTCATCCAGAGGGATTGCACCCTTTTTGCATGTGTAGACAGTCTTTTCTGTCTTCTTTTCTTTTCTTTTTATTATTAACTTAGCAGATATCAACAAAGACAAATGCTTCAAGCAGAAACAGAGGAAAAGAAAATATAATGATGTGTTGATTTGTAAATCTGCCATAAAGAATTTTAAAAAGATATTTATTTCATCAAAAAGATTGTAATAAAATTATCCTACATGCCATAGCTTCAAAAGTTTCCCTTCTTTGTTCAGACTTTCCTAAATCAGATGAAGTGAAAGTGAAAACCAGAGGAATCAAATGTTCCTCTCTTATTTTTGTAACCAGAAATTCTCAAATCCTTCAGGCCACCAGACCCTTCTGAACCCCACTTTTCTTGTCCTAAAAATTGCTTTAGATTCATGATTGTGTGTAGGCAAATTCAAAGCAGTCAAAGCTTGTGTACATCCACTTAGATGGATTTGGAGCCTGTGCTTGAAGGTGCAAGGTGAAACCTGGTGCTCAGAAAAATGATGAAGTGTTTTTGATGATATGTGAAAGTGCAAATCTGAGCAGTCATTCAAGATTGATACATCAGCCTTCAAGGCCATCCCCAGCCAAGTTGGCACAGTATAATAGGCATTCATCCCCCCACTCTTCAAAAAAAAACACCCCAAAACCAAACTATCTCAGGCATTGCCAAGTCACACAATCGTAGAGTCACAGAAATTCAGTCAGAAGAAGCATTAGAGACTCACCCAGTCTAATTTTCACCTAAGTAGAGCTCCCTTCGACTACCTTTTCTACTGGGTTGTCATCCAGGATCCATTGAAAGATCTCAGTGAGAAAAAAAAAAAGCTATCTTGATAGCTGATTCTATCTTTAGACAAATCAAATGAAGGAAAATCTTCTGTGACTTCTACTTTCCAGTTCTGTCCATAGTACCAGGCAGAACAAGTTTAATCATCTTCCAAATGCTTAAAGGGTTATAGACCTATAGAGCAGGAAAGAAGGAAATGAGCATTTGTTAAGCAAATGTGCCAGGCAAATGCTAAGGACCTTGAAAATGTTATTTTACTTTGTTGGGGTTCAAAGGAGACCTCAAAAAGGTAAGTCATAAGATGTTTCAAAATAATTTGCAGGCTCTGACTCATTTCCAAGTCAAGGGGCAAAGTTTATTATAATTATAATGCCAATTGAAGCATACCAAGTTTGAAAAGAATTTAACAAAGTACCAAAGGAACATGAAGATAAATTTATAGGAAAAAGAGAGAAAGATTGGGTGCTTCATGTAACTGATAAGGTAATTTTATGGCTTAGAGATGAGTAAGACCTCATTATTGAATTTTATGGCTTAGTTCATCTCAGAAACTTTGTTATTACTAACAAATAGCTTCTTATCTGACAGTCAGCATTGGAACTACAGAATTTTCCCAAGGCTAGGTAGCCTTAAGATTAAGACCAGGTAGCCTTAGGGTTATTGCTACATCCTCCCTAGGAACTACCTATTCTATTCCTCCCTAGGAGCTACCTATTCTATTCATCAACCTGATTCTTATAACAACCCAATAATGATGATTATAATAACTAACATTTCTCTAGTGCTTACTTTGTGCCAGGAACTGTGTTAAGAACTTTAATGCTATTTTTTTGGGCTGAGGCAATTGGGATTAAGTGACTTGCCCAGAGTCACACAGCCAGGAAGTGTTATGTATCTGAGGCCAGTTTGAACTCAGATCCTTCTGCCTTCAGGGCTGGCGCTCTATCCACTGCACCACCTAGCTGCCCCAGAATTTTAATACTATTACGAACTGACATTTCTATAGTGCTCATTATCTCATTTGTTTCTCACAATAATCTTTGAATCAATTCCATTTATAGATGAGGAAATAGAATTAAAGAGAGGGCAAATGACCTGCCCAGGTTATACCATTAGTATCTGAGGCAAAGTTCTCTATACCCTGTGCCACCTACCTGCCTCTAAGGGATCTTGAGGATCATTTTAATCAACCCCCTCATTTCATTTATAGGAAATTGAAGGCCACAGACCTTAAATTTCTTCCTTGGAGCAGCTTGATGGTACAATAGATAGAGCTCTGAGTCAGGAGAACTTGAGTTCAAATTCAGCCTCAGATACTTAACAGTTATTAGCTGTGTAACTCTTGGCAAGTTATTTAATCCCAATTGCTTCACCAAAAAAAAAAAAAAAAAAAAAAAAAAAAAAAAAAAAAAAGACTCAAAAAATCTTGCACAGGGTCAGACAGGTTATAAATGATGTGTTGAGACTTGAATCATTTACTCTGATTCCCAAACCTATTATCCTTTTTATTCTGTCATGCTGCCATATCCACCTGTGTTCTTATATGTTTTCTTTCTCCAACTCTTTTACTTAATTCAGCCTTAGCTTCTGCTTCTTCCTTTGATAGTGATTTGAGAGATGGGAAGCAGGAATGTTTCCCATTAAAGTTCTTATGGTGATGTCAATGCAACTGAATGAATATTTTTATATTGCATGAGATTCCTGATTGCCTTGTCATCTAACAGTAGAAAGTTATTGAAGTTATTGATGTGGGAGTCATCCCTGAATCAGCTCTCTTTGTACAGTCAGACTACTCACTTGTCAGGTGAAAGATAAAAAATTTGAAAAAATCAAGACTGTTAGAGCTGAGAGGTAACTCAGAGATTTTCTAATCTAAGCCCTTATTTCACATATGAGAAAAATGCATTTCAGAGAACAGAATTGTCTTTCTCTAGGTTGCATAGCATTTTGCTTAATGGCAGAATTGGGACTAAAATTCGAATGTCTTGATTCCAAGAATGGTGCTATTTCTACTATAAGATGTTGATCTGTGAACCCATTGGTTCCTGCACTTAATTGAGCATAGTTGTCTTAGTTTAAGAAAATTCAATTAACTGGAAACCAACTCACCTTGGTTTAAAAAAATAGCTTGGCTTTAAGAAGTAGAAGACAAGACATGTATACGTCAAGGATTTAGAAACAACAGCAAGAGAATAATTTTCCAATAGATATCTTGGGCTTACTCTGCATTTAGCTCTATCTTTTCCATCTAATTTATTTCCATTATTGGTTTTGACCTAGAGAATGGATGTTCAGGATGATGGTTTTTTCAGGTATTGTGTGCAGTCTTGAATTAGGAGTGAGGGACCATGCTTTCTGGCTATCTGCCACTAGCCTTCTTTGTGACCTTAGGAAGATCATTTCATTTTTGAGGAATTCAGTTTCATCATTTGTTATATGAGGGTGTCAGACTAGATTATCTTTAATTATAATATTCTAAAATTATATGAGTCTGAGATGCTTACTCAGCAGAGATTCAGTTGTACTAGCAACCCTTTACTTAGTAAGGCAGGAAAGTGAACTTAGATTTTAGAGATTTTTCTTAACAAGAAGGGTTAAAACCAAATGACATTTCAGGTTGTCTCTTAATTACTTAAAACATTTCATTACAGAGATCCCTCTCCATCCTCTGAACATCTTGGTTAATTGATTATTGATATTTTCATAGATAACAGAATTTTAGAGTAAGCAGATTTATGTACTCAGTTTTTTCTGAGGTAGCATGGTAGTTGGCTATGTGACAAGGTTCAGTATATGGGAATAGGGCCAGCTAATCTCAGAAAATTTTGTTGGCCATGTGGGTTTTATTAAAGGCTATAATAACTCCAGTAAATAAATAGGTAGAATATACAAACAAATAGTTTTTGAAGGAAGAATCAGAGTGTAAATAACCACATGAAAACATTCTTCATACCTTGAAATAAAATCTGAAATTTCACTTAATTCCATGCAAATTAGCAAAGAAGATAAAAAAGTGGGAACAATCAGTGTTGGAGGGATGTGGAAAGACAGGCACATTAATGTACTTTTGGTGTTGTGATTTAATTCACTGAGGAATTTTGATGAAGAATAAGAATAAAAAATATGTGATAAGGCTGAGAGATAACAGTGCTCAGCTGCTGTCTCATGATATCAGGAGAAAGGGAAAAAGACTTTTAGCACATTGGCTGGATCAACTCTATCACACTTATAGAGGATAATGACAAGTTCCATACAGAAGGGCAGGAATAGATGGGTCTGCATTTGCATCATTGGAGGAAACTCCCAAATCAAAGGAATTTATCTTTTATATGTCCAATAGCAATAAACTATATAAAACAAAACGTTTCATAGGAGATTTGGTCATCTTGAATGCAAGAACTGATAAGTATTTTAAGAAAGAACAACATGAAAATAATTGCAGCTTTCTCAACTTACTCATCTTCTCTGCCCTACTCCCCCCTCCCCAACTCAGTTATAGAGATGGTCATACCTTGTTGTTCTTACCTTCACCTACATCTTCCACTTCTATGTTCCTTTATCTGATTAAATATTGGTTGTTATTACACCTTTCACTCTTTCTTATAGGCCCTAATTCTAATTTTCATCTCACTCTAATCCCTAATCCCTCCATTCACCAATTCTTTTCCAGTTCATCATTCCTATGTCCAGTATAGGATACTGGATCCCTTTTTCATCTTGACATATTGGTAAACAACGTCACTCTATATTATCCTATTCTCTTAAGTCTCTTGACATTTTATCTTATCAGTAATCTTGCCCTTCCAATTCCACATTTTAGATTCCTTCTACTATCTGCTACTGAACAGATCTACAAAAAAATTACAAAACCATGCTGACTGGTTCCACTATCATGATGTCATATAATGTCATATAATCTCAACTGCTCCCTCATTTTTCCAAAGTAACTTTTTATATTTTCTGAATTGATTCACTCTTTTATCTCTTCTTAAGCCTTTTATTACTTTCCCTTTAGCTAATCTCTCAGGTGAGGACTATTCCCTATATTTCAGTGAAAAATTGAAGCTATTCACCATCTTCTGTCTTTTCCTCTTCTTATTGCATATTACTTAAATACTTTCCCCAACTAATTCCTTTTTCATCCCATTTCACATAAAGAATTGGCCCCTTTTTGCCAAATAAAGCCCCTCTACATGGATAGATGATGCCATTCCATCTTCCATCTTATTCCTATATCATCCATCTCTCTCACTGATCTTAAACTTTCACTATCTGCTATTTGTTTCTTACTTCCTATAAAGATATTCATGTCTCCCCCATACTAAAAAAAACCTTTTCTTTATCCATCCATTTCTATGCCAGCTATTACCTTATATTTCATGGTTAAACTCTTTTAAGAGGTTCTTCACTTCCTTTCATTTTTCTTTTTAACTCCCTGAAATCTGATTTTTGACCTTATCATTCAATTGAAATAACTCTCTCTAAAGTTTCTTAATTCCTATATCTTATGATCTTTTCTCAATTCTCATCATCCTCCATGCAGCTGTTGATACTATTACCGTATATGCTTTTTTCTTCTAGGTATTTGTGATGCTTTTCTTTCCTACTTCTCCTCCTACTTAACTGCTCCTTTTTAGTCTTCTTTGTTGCCCTTCATCTATGTCTCTTCTAACCAAGTTTGTCAGCCCCCTCCCCCCAGGGTTCTGTTCTGACTCCTCTTCTTCCTTTATATTATTTCACTCGGGGAATCTCATCAATTCTTATAGGTTCAATTATCATTGCTCTACAGATGATTCCCAGATTTATTTATCTCTCTCCTTTCCACCAGTCTTGCAACGTTAGCTGCTTATTACATTTTTGAATTGAATTTTTAGCAAATATTTTAAAGCTAACACATCCAAAGTTGAACACATTATCTTCTTCCTCAAACTCATGCCTCTTCCTAACATTCCTAATACTATTGATAGCTCCTCCTAATTATATAGACTTGCAAACTTAGTGACATCTTTTGTATCTTTACAAACGTCACATTCAACCTATTGCCAAATCCTGCCATTTCTACATTTGTAACATCTCTCTTCTGAGATGGCCACCAGCCTGTTATATAGGTCCTCATTACTGCATACTGAGGCTATTACAATATCCTGCTTGTGGATCTCCCTACCTGTCTATTCCATTCCATTCCATCTTCCACTTAGTTGTCAAACTGATCTTTCCAAAGCACATATCTAATTATATCATCTCTTCCTATTCACCTCAACTTCAGTGTCTCCTTAGTATATTATTATTGTTGTGCTATGTTAATTATATTATTATTATTATTATAGCCTTATTATTATCCAGTCTCCAGTATCAAATTAAAAAAAACCTATCCATTTTATTTTGAAAGCCTTTCATAACATGACCTGTTCATACATTTCCAGTCTTTTTATTTTACTCTACATACTCAATAACTCAGCAAACCACTTCATCTCCAAAGCCTATGCATTTTTTTCTGACTATTCCCCATTTGTAATTCCCCATCTCCATCTCTGCCTCCTGGCTTTCCTTCATTCTCAGCTAAAATCTCACCTTCTACAAAGAACATTTTCTGGTCACCTTCAATGCCAATGCCTTCCAAATACAGATTCCCTTTAAATTTTCACACACACACACACACACACACACACACACACACACACACACACACACATATATATATATATACACACATATATGTAAATGTATATGTATAAATAGTTTGTATATAATTATTTATATGCTATTTCCTTCCACATTAGACTATGAGTTCCTTGGACAATTTTTGACTTTCTTTATGTCCATGGGGCTTAGCACAATACTGGGCACATTATAAATGGTTAATATGCTTATTGACTTGGCTTGCAACTTATGACCCAATATAGTTTGCTAAGGATGAACAGTAAGAAAAATTCTCTAAGCATTGAATTAGATCTTCCAAATCAAGAGAACATATACTCAGGCAATTGGTTATTTTAATGTGAAAGTAAGAAAAAAGTGAGAAAGGAAAGAAATAGATGTAAAAGCATTACTTGAGAAAAAGAATTGAGAGAAGAAAAAGACTTGTAGTCTATACAAAAGTCTCATATTTTCTATTCAAGGACAATTTCTTTTAAAAAAAGAATTGGTAGGTGATAGACATGGTGATCACTAAAAATATTACATACAGAGAAATAGCTATAATTTATTTGACACAGGAAAATATTTGTTATTAAGGTCATTGATATGGTCAGTCTTCTTTGAATTGACAATGTACAATTAGACCAGATACTTATCAGGGGAAAGATCAAAATTAGTAAATACTAAGAAGAAAGTATAATGAGAAAAAGATATGGCATTTAATTGAAACAACTTAATCCAGAACTATTTTAATATGTAACTAGAATTAAAACAGGAAGTGGACAATAGAAATGATACCAACATTCATTATAATAACAATACAGAAGTTTAACCAATGCTAATCTATGGCCACCAAAACATTAAAAGAGACTAGAAAGAGCCTTAGTTAGCAATATTTGACTCGTTTGTGAAATGAGACAAGGAGAAAGAAAAAGTCCATTTATACCAAAGCCAGTATGGCTTAGGTGGGAACAAGGGCAGGCTGAGAGAGAAGCAGAATCCTTAGAGGTTTGCCAGATTTGTGAAAGTGGTAGATTGAAAGGGTCTCATAATTCTGAGACCTATTCACCAAAGGCAAATTCTCAAATGGTACTATTCTGGATATGGTCTAGAGATGTTTGTACCTGTTGTATATCTACTACTGTCCCAAGCAATAAAAAATTAACGCTTCTCTCAAGGAATGCTTACCCTTCTCACTTTTCATGTTTAGAATCCCTTACTGAAATATTAAAGGTGCAGCTTAAGTACTATAAAAGTCCCATAAAAACAAACTTTGTTCATCCCCTCTCCCCTCCAATTATTAACATTTGCCCCTTACCATACCATTTTCCATTTACTTTGTATATGTTTTGTTTTAACTTAAGCATATACATATTATTTTTATCGCAGGAAAATGTAACCTCCCTGAGGACAGAAACTGTTTTGCTTTTACCTTTGTATCTCTAGAGCCTAAACCATAGGCATATAGCAGGATTCTTAGAAGATTCTACATACAGAGCAAGGACTTATAGGCTCTGAAGTCCTGGGAGTTGTGAATTGTCTTTTCCTCACGTATCTTGCTTGTGTGCATTACAACCATTTTACTATAAATTTAAGCCCATTCTTCCCATGGAAGCCAGACATATTTGTGGGAGTCTGGCTTCCATGGAAAGAATGGGCTTAAATTTGTGGGAATTTTCTTCAGGCTTATTAGAGAGGAAGGAAATGTTTTGTAGCTACTGTTATTATTATGCCATCATATATATATATATATATATATATATATATATATATATATATGCTGTCACCAAGAGCTATTTGGGTATACAACCTAAATATGAATGGGAAGCACACTAGTGGGGTCTCCTGAATTATAGACTAAAACGAGATAGAATCTAGTTTATGGAGTCAAAACCTTCTAGTGAGAGAACTCCAGTGGGTGGATAGGATAGTAGTCAATGGGGGTTATTACACAAATATTAATAATAAATATTAAATGCTGACAAACATACCAACTATGTACTGTCATTTCTTCAAAGAACAGCTATGACAACATAACCTGGTTAATTGGGCCATAACAACTTTTACATTCTCTCTCCTTAATTTTCTATCTTAATGCTGCAATAACATTAGTTATTGTATTTAATATATAGGATATTTGTTCACAGACTTTTATGACTTCTGTTAATTAGCATTGCAGTCTTTTATTAGTGTTTGAAACTCTAATTACTTCAGCTCCAGGAAGTTTTAATAATGTTCAGAATTCATTGCAGCTTTATTGACTTTAAGATTTTCCAACCAAAGTTATGAATCTCAGTGAATCAATATTCATTTAAAGGAGGGCACCCTAGTTTATACAACACTTCTCTCTAGTTAATAAGTCAATGGGTAAAGGAGAAGTATATCTCAGTCTACATCAACCCTGTCCTGTTATAGACTGTCCTGTACCTTCTGTAATCACTACTGTCCAAAGAAATTAGGTAATTTCATATACTGTCAAGCTGGTTTTTTCACTGACACATTCCATTCTTATTCCCATATCTTCATCATTCAAATTGTTAATTTCAACTGAATTCCCTCTTCTTTGCCTATCTAAACACTAGTATCTTTTACTTTTAGCCTTGCATAACTATGAATAGTGTTCTAAAGTGAGGACACAATTTAGGGTGACGAACAAGATTCAAATCCTGTCTTACTATCTATATCAGGACTTCTTAAACTATTCTCACTCATGACCCCTTCTCTCCTGAGAAATTTTTATGTGATTCTGGATATATAAGTAAATAAAATAACATATACTGATAATAAATCATAATTTCATGATCTTCACATTCAGTTATATAACCTCACATGGGATTGCAGCTGACAGTTTAAGAAACTTTGATCTATATGATCATAGACATTGACCTCTTTGAGACTCAATTTCTACATTTCTAAAATGGGGATAACAATACCTGTACTAGCTTCCTTGCCAGATTGTTATTAAATTGTTAATAAATTTGAGCTTTAATGCTTTATTAATTGGTGGCTGTTCATAGACCCAGTATAAATCGTAGATCTCAAAGTGCTACTGAAAAATGAGTCATGATATCATTACTCTAGCCTTCTCAATTCTCCTCTAGTAATCGCAGTTCATATCTTAGCATTTAGTTATATTGCCTTGTCTAATTGATAGCTTCTTGTTTACTTGTTTATCCTTCTCAATTGGATTGCAAGCTTCTTGAGGTTAGGGACATTGTCATCTTCTTTGCAACCTGAATAAGTGTTTAATAAACATTTAATGCTTAATTAATGACACAGTATTTATTAGAAGAGAGGTTTACCACCTGAAGTTTTCAAATAGTATCATAAAAATGCAAGTGATAGAGTTAGGTAAGAAGAGGGACTAACTTTTTACATTTTAAGATTTTCTGCAGAGTCTATCAATCAAACACACACTCAATAAGCATTTATTTATTAAGCACCTCCTATATAGTAGGGATTATGCTAAATGTTAGAGAAACAAAGACAAAAACAGGACCTTCCTTGTCCATTTTATTGGAATATAAATTATCTATGTCTCTTTGCTGTAACTGAAGTGAATTTAGCTATGTGAGGATTTCTATCTAATTTTTCACTTATAAGGAGGCTGTAACTGATACACTTTTTGATTTGTTTTCAGGTTTGACTTGTTTCCATTCTCTTGTTTGGTTCCCTCTTGTTACCAGGGTCAAGGCTTTCAAAGGTAATGAAAAACATTTTCAACATGGTATTTCAAGTTTCTGGGCCCCAAATTCTGAAGTCAACAGAATTTTCAATGTGTGCCTTGTGGGTTATAGCTGTGATGAGAGATTTTCTCATTCCAAAGGGAAATTGGGCTATCAGACTGTGGACCATAAGCTTTCTATATTCTGTATTCTGTATAGTCCTTATCCCTAGGCAATGCTTTCTATGCACTTAGCTATCTGTGTTTCATTAGTAGATATCAAAGGTAGATCTGCCTGAAAATTGGTACATTTCTGTGTTTGAAAGGATGGCACTTTCAGTCAATTCTGAATTCCCTTCTGGCTCTGCTATCCTTCACTATTTTTCCCAAGTTCAAAATGAGTGTTTTGAATAATCAAATTCAAATCACAGACTGAGTTTCCATCAATCTCCACTCATGCAAAAATAAAAAAAAAATACAATGGCAAAATACTCAATAAAATATAAACTACAAGGTAAATAACAAGAATCAAGTACAAAATGACTGCAATTTCTTATGTCTTTTAAGTTGGTAGATGAGGAAAAAGCTTCTTAGGACAAACTGACTTCAGGATTGAAGAAACTATTTCTTTTATTTTGGATATATGGGTAAACTGGATTTGGGAATGTTCATTTATTCTCTTATTTCCTATCAGCACATTCTGAATAACTAATATGGAGATGTATAATATATAGCTTGCTTTACAAATAAAATATCTAATAAATTAGACAATATTACTTTCAAAGCTATCCTGCTTGCCTGATCCTCTTTCTGAACTTTTTTCCCTCTTTTTTGTCTTTTCTTTTATAATATGGTATAGTTAGCATCTATATAGTGTATAAATATATATATATATATATATATATATATATTTGCCCTTTTGGATTCTCTCTCTCTTTGTGTTTGTCTGTTTGTCTCTCTTTAATTTCTTTGGAAATTTATGCCTGGTAGTGCCATTTATGGATCAAGGAAAATGTACTACTTATTATCTTTTTTGTGCATAATTCCAAATTGCTTTCCAGTGTGACAAATATGCCAACAGTGTATTATTGTTCTTTTCTTCTTTTGGTCTTTCCAACAATTATTGCTTTTCATTTAAAAACCCATCTTCATCAACTTGATGGGTAGAATTCCAATGGTACAACATCAGAGTTATTTTGATTTTCATTTGTTTATTAGCGATTTGTAAGATTTTTATATGACTGTTGATAAATTAAATTTCTTCCTTTGAGAATTACTTGTTCGTATCCTTTGATCTATTGGTACATGTCTTGTTTTTATGTATTTGCAACAATTTGTAATATATCTTAGATATTAGACCTTTAGGGTTTTCCCAGTAAATGTTTCACCTTCTAAGTTTAAATCCATTGAATTTGTGTAAAGTCACTTGAATTTTAAGTAATTACAATGACCCATTTTATCTCTGTGATATTTTTCTATCATCATTCGGTCATTTACTCTTCCTCCATCCACAATTGTGAAGTTATTTCTTTCCTTCATTCTCTAATATGTATATTTAGATCATACATTCATTTGGGAATATGATGTGAGCTGTTGAGCTAAACTTAATTTCTGCTTTTCAGTTTTCCTCAAAGTTTTTGTTGGAAGGTTAGTCTTTACTTGAGGATTTGAGATCTTTGAGTTTATTGAATGCTATGTTATTGTTTGTTTCTGTATGTTTTATATCTAATCTGTTTCACTGATAGTCCTTTCCATTCTTTAGCCAGTATTAACTAGTTTTGATGATTAATAATTTGTAGTATAATTTAAGATCTGGTACCAGTAGGACCCCCTTACTCCCATTGATTTCATGATTTCCTTTGAGATTTTTGAGTTTTGTTCTTCTAGATCAGTGTTCCTCAAACTTTTTAAATAGGGAGCCAGTTCACTGTCCCTCAGACTGTTGGAGGGCCGGACTATAGCAAAAACAAAAACTCACATTCTGTCTCCGCCCCTCAGCCCATTTGCCATAACTGGGCAGGCTGCATAAAAGTCCTCAGCGGACTGTAGTTTGAGAACCTCTGTTCTAGATGAATTTTATTATTTTTTTCTAGGTATATAAAGCAATCTTTTGGTAGTTTGATTAGCATGACACTGAATGAATAACTTAATTTATTTTATAGTTCATTTTATGATACTCATCCCATAATCAATTGATATCTCTTCAGTTAATTAGATGTGTATTTCTGCAAAGATTATTTTGCTGTTGTGTTCATGTAATTCCTGTGTGTATCTTGGTAGATAGACTCTCAGCTATATTTTGTAATTATTTTAAATGGAATTTTTCAGTCAATTTCTTCCTATTGGGTTTTGTAGGTAGTATATCCCCTAGATGGCAAGTAGTCCTATACATATTAAATATATTAAAGTATATGTTAAAAACAATATATGTATACATATTAATATAGTTATCTTGTTGCACAAGAAAAATCAGATTTAGAAGAAGGTAAAAATAGCCTGGGAAGAAAAACAAAAATGCAAGCAAACAATAATAGAAAGAGTGTAAATGCTATGTTGTGGTCCACACTCATTTCCCATTCACTGGTTTTTCTTAATAAAGATTGATTTCTTTGCCCAGAAAGTGTTTCCAGTTTTTTTTCCCTTAATTTCAGGAATAGCTTTGCATTATTCAAATGTACCTCCTTAGAATATGAAGATCTTTCTCTTGATTACTTGTAGAAATTGTTTCTGAATTGAATTGTTAAATTTCCAGTACTACATATATTAAAGTCCAGAGCCCTTCATTTGTTTTTTGTTTTTGGATTTTTAAAAATGTAATCTATAAACTCTTTAAATTGGAATTTCATTTCTATGTTCAGAAGTTCTGGACTATTCTCTTCTATTATTCCCTACATTATGGTGTCCTGTCCTATTCTTCTGAGAGACCTTGGATTATTAGGTAGTCTTTAGGTATCCTATCCTTCAGATATGTAAGTTTTATTTGCATAATGATTATATTTTCTTTTAACAGACTTTTCTTGTTTCTTTTCTTCTAAATTGTTTTTAACTTCTATATATTTGTATTCTAAATCTATTATTTTCTCTTTTGTTTCTCTGGTGAGATATGGCATCTCAGATTCTAGTTTTTCTATTCTATCCATGATTTTTACTTCTCAGGATACAAATTGTGCTCTCATTATTTTATTTTCTCTTTTGAATAACTCAAGAACAACATATTGTGGTTCACTTTCTTAAATTCCACAAGTTCCTCTGTCTCATCAAGAATTGGATCATTTTCCTTTGTTTTGTGATATTTATTCATAGATGACTGAATTTGCTTATGAGATCTTGAGGTCATATTTTCACCTGTTGTTAATGTTTTCCCTGTTGACTTATCTGCTTATGTTTAAGGTCTGTGAGTTTTCTTTTTCATGAGATCTTTGGTAATTTCATTTTTTTTCCTATTGAGTTTAATGTATTTCTATCCTCTCCTTCTTTCTTTCCCTCTTCCTCTCCCTTTTGCTCTCACTCCCACTCTCACTCTCCAACCTTTCTTTGTATGATTCAGATGAAAGTGAGGTTCATGGAATACATGTTTCCATATTAAAGTATGAAAGTCTGAGTTCAATTCCATCTCTGTTGCTTATTAGCTACATAACTCTGTGCAAAATATTTAACTTATCTTCATCTGTACAGTGGGAAGCATTAAGGACTGTGTTACCTACTTCATAGAGTAAGGAAAGCACTTTGAAAGCAGTTGCATGGTGGAAAGAACACAGAACTTAAAATTAGTACACTCTGTTTCTATCTGTGACAATTTAGGCAAGCCAAATTTCACATCTCTGAGCCTTTGTTTCCTCATCTGTAAAATGAAGCCAATAATCACTATAATACCTATCTTACAGAATTATTTTGTGTAAATTGGTCTGTTACATTTGGAGTATCATAGAAATGAAATCTATTATTGTTGTTGCTGTTAATATTATTATTGCATTTTCTTATTATAATTCTCTGCCTCCAGAAGGATTGTTTTGAATCCAATCCAGATGAAATCATCGCTTATACTTTTCTTTAAATTATCCAAAGACTATGATTTTATAATGTTCCTTGGAGTAAAGAAGATATAATTGAAAATCCTATTGCAGATACTTACTAGCTGCATGACCCTGGACAAATGATTTAAGCTCTATTGGTTAAAATTTCTACATCTATAAAAATGTGCATATTAATAGTATCTGCTATTTAGTTTAGGTAATTGTTACATATACAACTATGGGCAAAAATCTTCTAGGAGAAATGGAGTATTCCCTCATTGTCAATAAAAGGGAGAGAAAAGCAGTGCTGGAGTGTAATGGCAGGGTGATTTTTTTTTGGATCCAAACCAAACCATTCAACATCACAAAATATAAGTCTAAGCCCCAACCATAATCTTCTAGAAATAACACAAAAAAGATGTCACATTCAGCATCAGTAGTTGGAATACTAAAGTCAGAAATCAAATGTTGATTGGAATAACATACAAGTTTGGTGTTGAAGTACAAAATGAAGAGGGCAGACTAATAAAGTTTTGTCAAGATAACTAAATCACTGGTCATAGCAAACACTCTTTTTCCTTCCCCCCTTAATAGTGTTTTATTTTTTATAATTTTATGTAAAGATAGTTTTCAACATTTATTTTTGTAAGATTTTGAGTTCCAATTTTTCTCTCCCTTCCTTCCCTCATGCCCAAGACAATAAGCAATCTAATATAGCTTATACACACAATCATTTTAAACATATTGTGAAAGAAAAATCAGAACAGAGGAAAAAGACTATATAAGTAGACCTAAATAATATCCCATATGAATATGAAGTGGAGGTGATGAATAGATTTAAGGATTAGATCTAGTAAATAGAATGTCTGAAAACCTATGGACAGAAATTTGCAATATTGTATAGGAAGCAATAACAGAGAATATTTAAAGGAAAAAGACAAGGAAGAAAGCAAAATAGCTGTCTGTCGAGACTTTAAATAGCTGAGGAAAGAAGGAAAGTGAAAAAAAAAGGAAAAAAGGGAAAGATAAAAGCTTAATGTAGAATTCCAGAAAACTGCAAAGAGAGATAACATTTTCTTAAATGAGCAATGCAAAGAAATAGAAGAAAAGAATAGAATGGTAAAGACAAGAAAACTCTTCAAGAAAATTAGTTATATCAAGGGAATATTTCATGTAAAAATGGGCATGATAAAAACCAAAACTAGTAGGGACTTAACAGAAGCAAAAACACACAAAAGAACTAGACAAGAAAGGTCTACAAACATCACCAATAACCATGATAGTGTAGTTCCTGCTACAAAACCAGATATCCTGGAGGATAAGTGGACCATTAGAAACATTGCTAACAATAAGATTAGTAAAAGTAATGGAATTTCAGCTGAATTTGAAAATTTTTTTAAAATTGCTATTTTTTGCTGCATACAAGCAAATTTGGAATTTTCAATAGTGGTCAGTGGATTGGAAAAGAGTAGTTGTGTCCTAATCCTGAAAAAAGGATAATGCAGAAGAATGTTCAAATTACTGAATAATTGTGCTCATATCACTCACCAGCAAGGTTATGCTTAAGATTCTGCAAGCTATGCTTCAGCCATATGTGAACTGAAAATTACCAGAAGAGCAGGATGATTTTCAGAGGCAGAGGAACTAGAGACCAAGTTGCTAACATTCACTTGATTATGGAGAGATCAAGGGAATTCCGGGAAAAAAAGCACCAAACATTTACTTCTCCTTCATTGACTACACTAAAGTTTTTGATTGTGTGAATCACAAAAATATGTGACAAGTTCTCAAAGAGATGGAAGTAACAAGTCATCTCAATTGTCTCCTGAGGAGGGCCAAGAAACAATAGTTAGACCAAAAAATGGAAAAACAGTAATTTAAGATTGGAAAAGGAGTACAATGAAGCTGTATATTGTCATGTTATTTATTTAACTTATATGCTTAATACATCATATAAAAAACCAGACTGGATGAATTAAAAGCTGAAATTAAGGTTTTTCAGGAGAGATATCAATAATCTTAGATATCATGGTAACACCACTCTGATGATAAAAAAAATGAAGAAAAAATTAAGTAGCTGCTTGATGAAGATGAAAGAGATTAGTATAAAAGCTGACTTGGAGAAAAAAAAATGGAAGCAATGTCAGATATTATATTTTGGGCTCAAAGATCACCAAAGATATTAACTGTAGCCATGAAATTAAAAAAAGAAATACTTGCTCCTTGGAAGGAAAACTATGGCAAATCTGGACAGGATAGATTCTTACTGATAAAGATCTGTATGGTCAAAGCTATGATTCTTCTAGTAGCAATGTATGGCTATGAGAAACACTATAAGGAAACCTAAATGGTACAGAATCAACACTCTTGAATTGTGGTGCTGGAGAAAATTTTTGAGAGTCCCTTGGACAACAAGGAAATAATATCAATTAATATTTAAGAAATTATTTCATGTTATTCACCGTAAGGTCAAATACTAAACATGAAGCTTGAATATTTTGGCTACAAGATGAAAAGATGAGACTTTTTTGGGGAAAAAGATGTTTTGGGAAAGACTGAAGGCAAAAGGAGAATGAGAATGAGATAGAGAGTGTCATGAAAACAGTGAATGTGAATTTGGACAGACTTTGATAAAGGATAAAAGAATTTGGTGTCATATAGTCTATGAGGTCACAAAGAATAGGACATGACTGAAACAGTGAATAACAATAACAACAAATGGTACTTGATTCAGGATAAAATAAGACAACATATAAAGTACTTTGAAACTTTAAAGTATATTAAGTGTTGGCTCTTCTTTTTCTTTGTCTTCCTTTATAGTTTCTCATGTTATTTTTCTCGTGTATTTGTATGATTTTTTTAATGGCCATAAATTATTTTTTCTAATTTTAATTTCTCTTACTATCTGCTACAGTTGAAACCAATTAATTTTATACTTCCCTAAGTTCTCAGCTTCAGAGTAATGCTTTTCTTCCAAAAATAATAATTTTAATTCAAATTTATATAAAGTTTAAATTGTACAAAATTCTTTTCTCTAAGTAATCCTTTGAGGCAAATAGTACAATTATTATTGTTTCCACTTTAAAAATAAGAAAAGTGAGGCTCTGAGTTATTTTTACTTGCCCAAGTCAGAGCTAGGATTTGACTCACTCTCCTGACTCAGAGTTGTTTTCACTACATCAGGCTTAGGAAACTATTGCTGAGTTTCAAGAACTCCCAAAACTATCTAAATGGAAGGTTAGTAGGTGGAACCTGATCCTGAAGGTTCAAAGTTCTGGAGTGAGCTCCACTGATTTTTCTGGGACTTTTCTCATGAGCAAAACAGGGAAATGAGAATTTCTGCCTGTCCCTTTGGGATGTGAGCAATAAATGGGTTAAATTTTACAAAGTGCTTTGAGCTCCTTGGAGGGAAGGTACTAAGTATAACATATTCTCATTAGTGCATAAATAATAGATGAGTATAAAGCATTTTGCAAATATGAAGTTCTCCAGAAATGCTAAATAACAACACCACTAATATATCTATGAGTTTTAGTGAAGATAAGGGGTGGAGTGGGTGGCCTGAGAGAAGAATACAGGTTTACAAATGGTGTTCTAATCTTGGGTCAGTCATTAATTAGCTGAGTTACTTTAGTCAAGGAAATAGGTTCCAGCCTACTTTTCCAGCTTTAATTTAAATTGTTTTCTTTTATTCACACCTCAGTCCAGCCAAAATGACATTTTTATTCCTTATACGCAGCAGTCACCTTTCCATGTCTGTACCTTTATCCAGAGAATTCTTTCTACTTCTTAGATCCCCTTAGCTCAAATACTCCTTCTTATATGTGACCTTTCCTCATCCCACTGGATGCTAGTGCTTCCCATACTAAAATTTACCTTGTATTTATTTTTTATATTTTTGTAGTTACTGTTGTTTCTCACTATGTAAGTTCTGTGAGTTAGGGACCATTTTATTTACATTTAGATCCATGGTACCTAGCAAGATTCCTAGTAGTGCTTTAAAAATTTTTCATTCATTCATTTATTGATTTTTTCATTGATTTAGTCATTCATTAATTTCTTTATATAATCTATACTTACACACACACACACACACACACACACATATGAGATCAAATCAGTCAGTATTTAATGAACTTGTCTTCACTGGAAGGTCAAATACTGAAGCTGAAACTTAAATACATTGGCCAAATAATGAGAAGATGGGACTCACGGAAAATAATCCTGATATTTTGAAAGGTTTGAAGGCAAAAAGGAGACGGGAACAGCAGAGGATGAGATGGATGGAATCAAGAAAACCATAAACATGAACTTGGATAGACTTTGAGAGATAATGTAAAATAGAAGGTCTGGAGTGTTATGGTTCATGGGATCACAAAGAGTCAACAATAACAAAATCTATCTATCTATCTATCTATCTATCTATCTATCTATCTATCTATCTATCTTCATTATAAAAATTCACAGATTACTCCTAGTTTGGGAGAGATTTCTTCTATCAAAATAAAGCAGTTAAGCAAAACTAATAACATGGTGATCACAGTAGAAAGGGAAAGCAATGTTTTTTAAAATTTATAACAAGCTCTCCCCCACTTCTCTGTTTTAAAAATCAACAGAAATCTACTTTATCTCTCTCTACTCCAATGGAAAAAATATATGTCTTTGTTTTTCTCTGTATCTCTGCCATGGAGAGCTTGTTTTAGCATTGGTCTTCTGGTTTCATAAAATGCTATAGCTTTTAAGGTTGACAACATTGTGTTTAAGGTATTGTTTTTATTGTATAAATTGTTCTCCTGGTCCTGTTAATTTTATTCTTAATCATTTTATGAGCCCTCAGAATGGTTTATTTTTTGTAAAATTATTCTTTTAGTTCTGCTTATTTCTCTCTATATCTCTTATATCTCTATATCACACGAGTCTTTCTCTTTGAAATCATCTATTCACTTCTTACAATATAGGAATATTCCATCACATTTACACGTCACAATTTAGCTATTTATTTGTTGGACCCTCAAAGTTTACAATTTTTTTTGCCACCACAAAAGAGCTGTTATAAATATTTTTGTACATAAACATCTCTTCTAAATCTTGTTGATTGGATGATCAATAACAGATCATGCCAGGCTAATCTCCTTGCCTTTATTTTTGGACAGGATTACTAACTAGATTCGTAGATCAAGGGATTGCTATAGATAGTGCTGTTTTAGTTTTATTTGTGCCTTTTGTTTTTTATATCATCATAATTTCCCAGCATTATCACTCCCAATGCTTACACTGAGTTTTACTTTGTAATCACAATTAAGGATGACTTCAAAGATCCTTTTGGCTTTGTTCAGTTATATGAGAATGTTAAAGGCCAGGAATATGGCTAGCTAGGTAAGAGAGATAAAGATCCATTTTTTGAGACTCATTTGCATAGGAGAGTAGGAAGGATTTAGTAATAAAGAAACTGGAGAATTCACAACGACAGAACTGTTTCACATCTGTTTTGACAGGACTAAATTGTCCTTTAACTGAGGACAATCAGAAGTAATCTGACCAGGTATAATCTAGCCTTCAGATATACTCAACCTTAAATTTGGGAGGTATATATGATGCTCACTAAGAGTTCAAAAGAGGTTTCCTTCCTATGTCCAGGTCCAGCAGCCAGTATGTTCAAACCAATGAAAAGATTAATCTTCAGATAGCTGTGAAGATCTTGCATTGTGTCCTAACTAGTACAAAGGGCAAAGGATGTTTTGGTGAAGATGAAGAGCCTTCTAACAAGATTCTAGAAAGATGCAGATATGTTACTCCATAAAGGGAAAAATGTCTAACAGGTTATTTTTATTTAGAAAGACTATTGTTGTTCTTATTATTGAGGCAAAGTTGTCTGGTTTTTCCAAGATAGTTTTAGAAAGAATTCTCTTAACTGAAAAGAGAATCCAGCCAATTCTTCTCACTAGGGAGATGTAGAAGAACTAAAGATTCCTCCTAAAGCAATAAGCTAGAAATAGAAGTTTCATAGTCTCATGTTCCATGGGCCCATATGTGGTAGCATCTAATAGAGCAGTCACTGGTGAAAAACATATATATGTTCTGGAGGGTAGTATTCACCTAAGTAATATCCAGATGATCAGTATCCAGTGGATGCTCCCTGTCTAGCAGAGAGGCATTTGATAAGTGACTTCATAATTACTATACAACAGCTAGGAGCAGGTCTTGTGGAATAGAATCTCCTTGTGATGACTCACCAGGAGACCTCCATGGCCTGGCAACATTATATGTTTAAAGTTTTATCTCCATGTATATTCTCTACCCACACTTGTTGCTTATTGTGTATGCTGTCTCATATATAGCTCCTAGTCACACATATTCTTTGTATGTTTGTTACTCTATACATGTATTCTCTCAAATGTATCACCTGTATGTCTTTTCATGTATGTTCCATCTTCCTATTGATAGTGAATCTATTTGTGGGAAAGTATGCCCAGTTTTATGGGACAAATTTTTTATCACTATTTTTCTTACTCTATAATTTCATTAGATAGTTTTAGTTTGAACTGTGTCCTTTAGCTTACTATTAAAGGTAAATAAATTGGTGGGTTTTGTGAATTATAGTTTTAGTAGACATGAATTCATCCATACCTGCTGTGAAAGATAAGGGAATCCGCCTTGAAAGGTTCAGAGCATCCGCAAGTGCTATATACACAAAGCCTGCTAACACATCAAATGCTTCTAACAATAAATACTCATCACACATCTGTAGTCCTCATCTCTCTACTGAAAGAAAAAAAAAGATGTTTTTAATAATTTGTTTTCTGGGATACAAACTGGTCATTATAATCAATCAAAGTTAGGCTGGTTTTAGTATTTATTTTCATTTGTATTAGTATAGTTACCTTTTATATTACTTTCTTAGTTCATCTTATTTCCTTCAACACTACTTCATATAAGTCTTCCCACATCACTTTGAATTCTACATAGTTATTGTTTCTTACAGTATAATAATATTCCATTATATCCAGATACCACAGTTTTCTCAGTCACTCTCCAATCAATGGTCTTTCACTTTATTTCCATTTTTTGCCATCGCAAAAATGCTGTTATGAATATCTGGGTATATGCAAAACATATTTTTAAAACTTTCTTGGAGCAGATGAGAACAAAATCAGCAGAGCTAGAATAAGAAGGAAAGCTGTAGAATTAAAAGACTTAATATCAGATATTTCTGCAAAAACATGATATTGAACTATCAATATGAACATTTAAAATCAAGAGTCATCATTGAATAGATAAGTGCTCATAGAATATGAATCATTTTCAACTGCAAACTAACAACAGTCATATAAAAGATAACATCATTTCCCTAATAATAAGTGAAAAAAGTTAAAACAACTCCAAGGTTTCATCTCATGCTTCTCCAAGTGGCAAAAATCATAAAAAATTTAAATGGTAAATGTTATGGAAAATGCTGTCTGCATTCAGGAGAACTATGGAAACTAAATGTGGATAAAACATACTATTTTCACCTTTTTTGGGTGGGGGGTTGTTTGCTTTTTCTGTATTAAGCTTTTTCCTTTTTGTTCTGATTTTCCTTTCATGACTAATATTGAATTTAGTTTTTAAAATATTTTTTTCATTTTGTTCTGCCAAATAATTTTATTATTATTCTTTCTAGTTCAGTAAAGTAGCTCTTTGGTAGTTTAATTGGGATGGCATTGAATAAGTAGATTAGTTTAGGTAGAACTGAGACTTTTTTTTTTATTATAGTAGCTCTGCCTACTCATGAAAAATGAGTATCTTTTCATTATTTAAATTTTAATTTATTTGTATAAATTGTTTTATAATTAGGTTCATATTGTTACTGTCTTTGTCTGGACAGATGTATTTTCAGGTATTTTGTACTGTTTACAGTTATTTTAAATGGACTATTTTCATCATCTTTTCTTGCGGGATTTTGTTGGTGATATATAGGAATCCTAATGACTTATGCAGGTTTATTTTATATTTTGCTACTTTGAGAAAATTGTTGTTTCAAATAACTTTTAAGCCGAATCTCTAGGATTTCCTAAGTATATCATCATAATATCTGAAAAGAGAGATTGTTTTATTATGTCATTGGCATTTTGATTCCTTCAATTTTTTTTCTTCTCTTTTTGCTATTGCTACCATTTCTAATATAACAGTGTATAATACTGGTGAAAATGGCCATTCTTGTTTCATTAAATCATTAGGAAGTTTTCTAGTTAATTCCCATTATAAATAATGCTTGCTGATGGTTTTGGGTAGATACTTCTTATCATTTTAAGGAAAATTTCATTTATTCTTATGTTCTCTAGTGTTTTTTTTTAAATAGGAATGAGTACTTCTTTGAACATATATTGATAAAATCATGATTTTTATTACTTTTGCTATTGATGTTATCTTTAGGTTAATAGTTTTCCTTATGTTAACCATCCTTGCATTCCTGGTATAAATCCAACTTGGCCACTATCTCTAATTTTTGTGATACATTGTTATAGCTTCCATTTTATTTGACATTTTTTATTCATATTCATTAATGAAATTGTTGATAATTTTCTTTCTCTATTTTTGCTCCCTCTGGGTTTAGGTATCAGCATAATATTTGTTTCATAAAAAAAATTGGTAGGACTCTTGCTTATTATTTCAAATAACTTATTTAATATTGGAATTAATTGATATTTAAATATTTTGTAGAATTCACTTGCAAATTCATCTGGTCCTGATATTTTTTTTCTTAAAAAACTCATTTATGCCTTTTCAATTTCCTTTTCTAAAATAGATTTCTTTACATAATTTATTTTATCTTCTGTTAATCTAGGCAATTTATCTTTTTGTAAATTATTCTTCTGTTTCATTGAAATTATTATATTTATTGGCATATAATTGAGGAAATTATGATTTGTCTAATAGTTATTTTGATTTAATCTTCATTAGAGATATATTAATGCTTTTCATTTTTTATATTAGTAATTTTGTTTTCTCCTCTCTTTGATCGTATCAAAGAATTATCTATTTTATTTTTCCTCCCCAAACCAATTTCTACTTTTATTAATTCAATGATTTTTTTACATTCAATTTTATTACTCTCATCTTTAATTTTTAGGATTTTCAATTTGGTGTTTAAGTAGGACTTCTAACATTTGTCCTTTTTCTAGTTTTCTTTTTTTTTTTTTTTTTTTTGTATTCCCAATTTATTGGTTTGTTATTTTTCTATTTTTATTGGTGTAAGCTTTCAGATATATAAAATTTCCTTTGATTGCTATTTTTGCTGCATTCCATAGGTTTTGATATGTTGTTTCATTATTATCATTATATTTAATAAAATTATATATTGTTTCTATGACTTGTTTTTTTAACCCACTCATTCCTTAAGATTATGTCTCCATATAATTTAATTTAGTCTCCATTTAATTTTAATCTGTGTTTCCATAGTGTCTTCTTAAATATACTTTTATTATATTATGATTTAAAAGGTTGCATTTAATATTTTTTCTTTTTTACATTAAATTATAACATTTTAATGCCCTAATATGTGGCTAACTTTTATGAAAATACCATTTTCCTGAAAAAAGTGTATAACTTTATATTGCCATTTTTATTACTTTTGCTATTGATGTTATCTCCAGATATCTATCATATCTAGTTCATCTAAAATTTTATTGATCTCCTTGAACTTTTTCTTTTTTTTTTTTTAATTTAAATTTATCCACTATTGATTAGAGAAATGCAAATCAAGACAACTCTGAGGTTCCATTACATACCTCTCAGATTGGCTAAGATAACAGGAAAAGATAATGAAGATAATGAAAAAGATAATGTTGGAAGGCCTGTGGGAAAATTGGGACACTAATACCTTGTTGGTGAAATTGTGAACTGATTCAAACATTCTGGAGAGCAATTTGGAACTAAGTCTAAAGATCTATCAAACTGTATACCCTTTCATCCAGCAGTGTTTCTACTGAGCTTGTATTCCAACAAAATCATAAAGGAGGAAAAGAGACTCAAGGGTGCAAAAATGTTTGTGGCAGCCCTTTTTGTAATGGCAAGAAACTGGAAACTGAGTGAATGCCCATCAGTTGGAGAATGACTGAATAAATTATGGTATATGAAAATTGTTGTTCTATAAGAAACGATCAGCAGGAAGATTTCAGAGAGGCCTGGACAGACTTATATGATCTGATGTTAAGTGAAATGAGCAAAACCAGGAGGTCATTGTACATGGCAACAGCAAGTTTATATGATGATCAATTCTGATGGATATGGCTCTTTTCCACAATGAGATAATTGAGGCCAGTTCCAATGGTCTTATGATGAAGAGAGCCATCTATACCCAGAAAGGGGATTGTGGGAACTGAGAGTGTGGTTTACAACATAGCATTTTCACTCTTTTTGTTACGGTTTGCTTGCATTTTGTTTTCTTTCTCATTTTCCTCCTTTTTATCTGTTTTTTATTGTGCAGCACAATAATTGTAGAAATATGTATACAAGAATTGCACATGTTTAACAAATATTGGATTACTTGCCATGTAGAGGAGGGGGTGGCAGAAAGAGGGTGAAATTTGGAACATAAGATTTTGCAAGGGTCAATGTTGAAAAATTATCTATACATATGTTTTTGAAAATAAAAAGCTTTAATAAAATAAAAAAATTTAGATTTATCTAGTTCTGATAGGGGAAGATTAAAGTTTCTCACAATTATACTTTTGTAATGTATTTTCATCTGGAATTGGTATTATTTTGGTATTAAATTGGCATTATTTCATTATCTATGGTACTTTTTATCATAATGTAGTTTACCTATTTATTTCTTTTAATTAAATCTATTTTAGCTTTAATTTTGTCTTAGATCAAGATTGCTTTTTATTTTTTCCTCAGCTGAAGCATAATAAAATTTACTATATGTGTATCTTTTTTTTAAATTTGTTTCTTGTAAACAGTGTATCATCAGATTCTAATTTTTAATCCATTCTATTTTTTTGTTTTCGTTTTATGGGTGAATTTGTCCTATTTGTATTCAAAGTTACAATTATTAGTTATGTATTCCTTGCCTGTTTTTTTTTTTTTTTTTTTTGGTTACTGTTTCTTCTTCTCTCTCTTTCTTTTTACACTATCTTCCTCAATGTCTGACTTCTAACCACTCTCTCCTTAAACTGAACCCCTTCTAAGAATTCTTCCCTTATCCTCTCTCCTTACCCTCCTATTCTTTAATGTGTTTTCCCTTCAGAGAATCTCTCCCTTATCCTATCTCCTCATTCTCCTATTTCTTTGTAATTTAAGAATACTTTAATATTTTTACTTACCTTTTTAATCCAGTCTTGATGAGAATAATGTTCTAACACTCCCAGACTTCCACTCCCTCTAACCTTTATTTTAGTAGGTTTTCCATTCAACCCTCATTTAGATAGATAGTTGCTCCATTTAACCTCTCCCTCCCCAATTTAATTTTTTAGGATCATCCCATTATACTCAACCCAACCTTAAAGCCTTCTATGTAATTTAAAAAAAAACCTACCCAAGTAATGCTAATAGTCTTGTGTTACAGATAATATTTTTCCATTAAAAATAAATATTTTGACCTTATTAAGTTTTTTATAATTGGTCTTGAGTGTTTACCTTCTTACAATTCTCCTGAGTCCAATAGGTCAAATTTTACATTTAGTTCTGGTATTTTCACAAATACTCCAATATTCCACAAATATACCAAAATCCTTTAGCTCATTAAACATTCATTCCCCTCCCCCCTCAGAATAATAGTAGCTTTTTTGGGTAAATTATTCTTGTTTGTAAATTCAGCTCTTTTGCTCTTTGAAATATATTGTCCCATGACCTTAAATCTTTTAATGTAGAAGCTGTTAAATTTTGTGTTATTCTGATTGTAGCTCCACAGTATTTAAATTGTCCCCCTCCCCATCCTATTATCTGTACTATTTTCCCTTTGACCTAGGGACTTTGAAACTTAATTTTGATATTCCTATGAGTTTTCATCTTGGGATATCTATTTTTGATTTCTATTTTACCCTCTCATTCTAAAATTTTAAAATCTCTTGAAGTTTAGTATCTAAACTCTTTGATCATAACTTCCAGGTACTCCAACAATTCTTATATTGTCTCTCCTTGATTTGTTTTCCAGGTCAGTTGTTTTTCTAATGGGATATTTTGGAGTCTTTTTTATTTTTTCATTCTTTTGATTAAAAAAAAATTTTTTTTTTTGGTGTCTTATGAAGGCATTAGTTTCCCCTGGCCCAATTCTATTTTTTAAAGAAATTATTTTCTTCTGTAAGTTTTTGAATCTCTTTCCCTCCCAAATAATTGGCTTTCTTTTCATAATTTTCTTCATTTTCTTGCATTGCTCTTATTTTTCTCTAAATTTTCCTCAACCTCTCTTACTTGATTTTTAAAGTTCTTTTAAAAACTCTTTTTGACCTTGTGACCATTTTGCTTTTTTGAAGTTAAAACATCATCTTCTTTTGAGCTTGAATCCAGATCTTCTCTATCACCACAGCAGCTATTTTTGGTTGGTATAATAATAGCTTAGCTATTATTACTTTTATTCATTTATTTTTTAAAATGGCCTATTTCTTGTCTGTGGACTTTGTGTTAAAATGGAGTTCTACTCCCAAGATGTAGCAGACATTATCTCAGACTTCAGAGTTCTTTGTGCTGTTGTTTTCTCAGTTCAATATGGGGACCTGATCTCAGGTATTAGTCGCTATTCCTTAGTCATGACCAGGGCCTCCTGCAGTGCTGTCACCTCAAATGTTCTTGTTCTCTAGGATCCTTCCTGAAGCCTTCTTGACCTGGAACCAAAACCAAAGCTTCCAAGTCATGAGTCAGCAAGATCCCCACCCTTTATGATCACACTCATCCAGTGTGTGCTTGTTTCTCCTTATCCACAGCCTAGTGTTCAGTACCTGTAGAGAGTTTTTTTACTCTTATCAGCTAGCACACTGGAGATGAGGTGAAAGTTCCTGAAGCTGAGGCTGCAGCCTAAACAGCTACCCTGAAGGATTGTTTTTCCTGGACTTAGCCATATCTGCCCAGAGGTATTTGCATTTCAATTAAATTAAAACACCACCTAAGGAAGTAGGGTTTTTTTTCCCTCTGAAGTTGTTTTAGGAGGACTACTTTACTCTAGTTTTAAATTAATTTTTATGCTCAAAGTTTTCTCTGAAGTGTTATTTTATATTATTTATGTGGGAATTTAGGAGTCACATAATTTCTGGCCTTATTCTACCATCTTTCCAAAATTCTCCTCTGCATCGTTACATCATCATTATACATACAACAGATTACCTCAAAAAAACTTACTTTCAATTGGCAATATTTATTTTATACATTCTGAATGTGTTAAATTTTAAGTATGTTAAACAATATAGGACAGATGCTTAATAGAAGATTTAAGGGATGCAAGGCAGAAGGGTCATACCACTTGAGAAGGTATGGGTGGCATATAATGTATATGGTTGGAGGGAGTACATGTATTGATGGCATCTTGGATCCAATGAAGTATATGAGTAATATGTGACTTGATGGTATGAATCTTGTAATATTGTTTACAAAATAAAATCCTCAATGATTTCTTGGCATTTCAGTTCTGTCTAAATAGGCATAATGAAATGTCACTCAGAAAGATTATTTGAGAAATCTGAACAGTGTAGAAAGCCCAGAATTCAGACTAGAAGGTCCTTATATATCACAGAGTATATATTTTTAAAGTATTTCTTCCAGTCTCATATAAAGACAATTTTAAAAATTCATTAAAATTTTTTGACTTCCAAATTATTTCCCTCTCTCCTTCTCCACTCTCTTCATCCTCTCTCTAAGATGGTCATTAATTTAATATAGATTATGCATGTATAATCATGTAAAATATATTTTATATTAGTTGTGAAAGAATATATTATTATACATATATATTAGTATATGAAAGAAGAAACATTAAAAAAACTTGAAAAAAAAGTGAAAGTGGTGTAGATATGGATGATACTTTCATGAGTTCTTTGGACTTGTCTTGGATCGTGGTATTGCTGAAAAGAGCTAAGTCATTAATAGTTAGTTATTGCACAATGTTGTTGATACTCTGTATAATTTCTCCTGGTTCTGCCCACTTCACTTTGCATCAGTTCATGTAAATCTTTCCAGGGTTTATGATATATATCTAGTTGCCATTTATTCTAGCACAATAGTATTCTATCACATTCATACACCACAACTTGTTCAACCATTCCCCTAAATGATGGTCACTCTCTCAATTTCCAATTCTTTTCCACCACAAAAAGCTGCTAAAACATTTTTGTACATATAAGTCCTTTCCCCATTTTTAGTGATCTCTTTGGGATAAAGACATAGCAGTGACATTGTTGGATCAAAGGATATGCACAGTTTTATAGTTTTCTGGGCATAATCCTGAACTACTCTCCAGAATGGTTGGATCAGATCACAACTCTACCAGCAGTGCATTAGTGTCTTAATTTTCCCACATCCTCTCCAACATTTATCATTTTCCTTTTCTGTCATATTAATCAAGCTAATAGGTTTGAGGTAGTATTTCAGAGTTGTTTTAATTTACATTTTTCCAATTAATAATGATTTAGAGCATTTCTTCATATGACTATAGATAGGTTTGATTTCTTTATCTGAAAACTTCCTGTTCATATCATTTGACCATTTACCTGTTGGGGAATGACTTGCATTCTTAAAAATTTGAATCAATTCTCCACATATTTGAGTAATGAGGTCTTTATTAAAGACATACTATAAAGACTATTTCCCAGATTTTTGCTTTCCTTCTAATCTTGGTTGCATAGATTTACTTGTGCAAACACCTTTTAATTTAATATAATCAAAATGATCAATTTTACATTTTATAATGTTCTTTATCTCTTGTTTGATTATAAATTGTTCTCTTCTCCCTAAACCTGACAGGTAAATTATTCTTACTTTCCTAATTTGCTTATGGTATTAGCCTTTATATCTAAATCATATACTCATTTTGGCTTTATCTTGGTATATGATGTAAGATGTCAGCCTATACCTGGTTTCTGCCATACTGTTTTTAGATTTCCCTGTAGTTTTTGTCAAATAGTAAGCTTTTATCTCAGAAGCTAGAGCCTTTGGTTTTATCAAACAGCAGGTTACTATGGTCATTAACTTGTGTTTCATCTAATCCACTAATCTACCACTCTTTCTTAGCCATGATAAGATAGTTTTGATGGTTGCCACTTTATAATATAACTTAAGATTTGGCATGCCTAGGATTCCTTTGCATTTTTAAAAAATGAATTCCCTTGATATTCTTGATCTTTTGTTCTTCCAGATGAATTTTGTTTTTTAGGGTTTTTTCCCCTAGCTGAATAAAATATGTTTTTGGTAATGTGATTGATATGAATAAATAAATTAATTCAGGAATTGACTTAGTCTAGCTATGAACATTTGATATGTTTTCAGTTGTTTAGATCTAATTTTATTTGTGAGAGCATTTTGTAATTATGTTCTTATAAGTTCCTGGGTTTTTCTTGGTAGGTAGACTTCGAAATATTTTATATTGTCTAGTTACTATTAATAACACTTTGCTTTCCATCCTTTACTGCTGGGCTTTTGTTAGTAATATATTGAAATATTGATGATTTTTGTGAGTTTATTTTGTTTTGCAACTTTGCTAAAGTTGTTAATTGTAAAGGGCTAGAACTGAGCAATGCACTTGGATAATGAAGCACGTGAGACTAATTGCCAATTGGACAGTTCCCTATTAACTTGTTTGAAGGTTGACTCTCCCCAGCTGTTCTGTGCTGACTTGATTGGTGGGATAAAGAGGGGGAAGTGATGTGTGTGGGAGGAGTAGGAGGAGGAAGAGGAATTGAGACTCAGACGCTGAGTCAGTCTCTCCAGGTGTTTAAGGGAGAAAGGTGTATGTGAGATTGCTAGGCCTAAGCTCCTGACCCTGACCGTAAAAGATCAAGAATAAAGACATTTAGTGATCCTGACTCCAGCTGATTTCTGGGAAGACAGAGTTCCAGCAGTTAATTATTCCAAATAGTTTTTTGTTTGATTCTCTAGAAGTCTCTAAGCATATCATTATATCATCTACAAAGAATAATAGTTTTCCTTATTGCCTGTCTTAATGCCTTCATTTTCTTTTTCTTCTCTCATTGCTAAAACCAACATTTCTAGTATAATATTGAATAATAGTGGTAAAAAAGACATTTTTACTTCACCACTGATCTTATTAGGAAGGTATTTAGTTTACAGATAATGCTTTCTGATGATTTTAGATACATACTGATCATTTTAAGGAAAACTCTCTAGTGTTTTTAATTAGGAATGGATCCCACATTTTGTCCAAAACTAATTTCCATCTATTAAGATAATCATATGATTTACTTTGGTTTTGCTATTGATATGATCAATTATGCTGATAGTTTTCCTAATATTGAAATTACTACTACCTTATATATTTTATTTCAAAATAAATTCTGGGTGACCAAAGATCAATTCAATGCTTTTATGTGTTGAAAATAAAGGAGGAAAACATTGTCATCTCCTTTGAGGACTACCCATTTTGAGTGTCCCAATCCAATAGGCAGGTAATATGAGTATTAAGTAATAAATATTTTTATGATCTCTTATTTTGTTTAACTTTTCTACTCAAAAACCTTCAATAGTTTTCTATTGTCTGCCAAATGATTAAATTTATTAGGTTGTCATTTAAGATCTTTTTTATAATTTGACAAGCCTTCTCAATCTTAATTCACACTACTCCTTTTTCATTGCATCATTGAATCTCAGACTTAGAAGGCACTTCAGTGGTTATCTAGTCTGATACCCTATCTAAAGAGAATTTACTTCCTGTAAAATCCTGATAATATTGGTCTAACTTCTTCAAACTCACTATGCTGATAAATACTCTATCCTCTAGTCAAAATAGATTGCTCTCTATTCCCCAAATATGTTCTGTATATTTCCATCTTTGTACTTTGCATTATACCCAGTCCCTCAATTCCATCTTCTTCATAAAGCCTCATGACCTCCATTAAGCAGCTCACTACATGACATGATGTAAAAGTTAACAGGAAAGTCCAATCTTCATCCTGCCTCCCCCCTTCATCAAGCATGTTACCCCTCACCAACTCCAGATTGTCCCAATGACAATCATTAAAGCTTTATTTTCTTTGAGATCTGAAGATTTTTTTTTTTGTTGTTGTTGTTATTTTTGGAGTTTCCTTTTATTAACAATGGATAATCTTGAGAGTGTTAATTACTCATGATCTTATCTTATCTAAGCCTTCAAAAGGCTTATTTGATAGGTAGACCTTCAGAGAATAGGCTACAGAACAGGTGTGTCAATGATGGAGTATGGGAGCAAGAGGAGAGAGAAGAGTGGTAACATTTGCAAATGGCTTCATTTAGTTCTTGTTGACATCTCCTGACCAATTTCTAAAAAGTCAGTGAGAGCAAGGGTCAACTCGGACAGTGAGGAGGATAGGCCAATGGCTGGGGTTCAGCCCCCACCCCCAGTTCCCCTTTGCTGGTCTAATTAACAAGTTGGGTTCTTGCCAGCTCTTTATGTCTGCCTCTGGGGTCCTGGTTCCATTGGGGGCAGGCAGACAGTCTTACTTTAAGCATTGTATTGATCAGCTGCCATCTTCACGTGGTCGGAGGGCTCCTCTTGGGGGAACACTCTTGTGTTTTAAGTGCACGCAGTTACTCTCATGACTGGCTTGTAAACAGGTTTTAATGGGGCTATTAGTGTAAAAGGACAGGAAACTTTCAAAAACAGCCTCTTAAATATTCATGAGGATGTTAAATCTGGCGCTTAATCACCAGTGTTTGCACACTGCTAACTGGGAGGGCAGCTGACAGGCTGCCTTCACTATAAGCAATTGACAGGGCATTAATAAGCGCTCTTAGATGCATGATGAATGGCTGAAAAGCCAATGCTTTTTTAACAAAGGGAGCCCCTCTTCTCCAGATTCTCTCTTGCTTAAGATGGGCTAGGAGACAGGAAGGAACACTCCTCTCCCCCCATGGAACTAGGGAACTCTAGTGGATGGGGGAGAATGAATATAGATGCAAGTTCCTGGTCCCAGAAATTGTTTGACAACTGGATGGCTCCGCTTTCTGCCCATTTCCTATAGTTTTCCTTCTTAGACCTGGGTTCCCCCAAGGGGAAATCAACTGAAAGGAAGCATAGAATCTCTGATGACTTTTCTACCTGGAGAATCCTTAACTCAGCCTTCGGAGGACCCATGAGAGCAGCTCTGAGGAGTGAAGATCACTCATTGCTGGGAGGTCCCTGGTGAGAAGTTACCAACAATTTTTAATACCTGGACACAATAGTGCTGAGTTAAGTGCAGACCAAGGCTCTGAGCCTTACCTTGGGCTTTCCATAAACATTTTTCAGTTGTACTTTCCTTCAATGCTTTATCATCCATAGAGGCAACCTGAACCCAGTTATTTAAAATCACTAGACAAAGTTATGTTAAAAGGAATAACTGGCCAATTAAAAAACTATTAATATTTAGTTATTAATTATCAACCAATCAACAAGTTTGCAATGTATGTATAATGTGCCAGGCACTACGCTGAGCCGGGTGTATGTTGAAATAACAACACCACCACTATCAGCAAACCAGTGCTTGTCTTCGAGGACTTTATGTTCTAATGGGGAAAAGACTATGCCAATTAAAAACAAACAAACAAACAACAACAACAACAAAAAAAACATGTACAAAATAAAGAGTAAAGATGTCAAGGAGTTTTGCTAAGAAGAGGATGGAAGATGTAAGGTGCTAGTTGGAGAACTTGATAGACTCTTGTAAGGATTTTCTTTTCTTTCTTTTATAGGTTAGAAGAAACTTCAGCAGATTCATGGGCAAAAGAGAAGGATTTAGTCAATAGAGATTGAAGATTAGGAAGTAGGGGTGACTGTGGGTCATGAGATCAAAGATACCAGTAAAAGCACTGGCCTTGACAAATGGAAGGATCATCTCTCAGCATCAGCATGGGCATCATATGACAAAATCACAATAAGAATTTATATTGTTGTTACAATGTGGTAAAGTGTCAGCACTTTACAAAAATCATCTAATCTTAACCTCACAATGACGCTGGGAGTAAGTGCTATTGCTATTCCCTCTTTACAACTCAGGAAATCGAGTCAAGATGACACAGATAATAAGTTGGTTGGATTTGAATTCAAGAATTCTTACCTCCAGGGCCAGCATTCTGTCTATTGCACTACCTAGATGTTTAGAATTACAGATGTTAGAGATAGTGGATAATGATGTCAGAAGGAATAAGCCATCTTAGTGTCTGTATTTGCCTGGGGCTTTTTATAAATATCTCACTTGATCTTCACTATAATCCTGCAAGATGGTGATATTATTTTAGGAAATGACCTGACTTGGTCAGGGTCACACAGATAGCAAGTGTCTGAGATTGGATTTGAATTCAGTTCTTCCTGATTCCAGATCCAGAACTCTACCCATTGTCCTATCAGTTGCTTTTGTAGAAGGATGTGAGATGAAAAAAAAAACAACAAAAAAAACAAATGCAAAATGAGGCCTTAACTGAGAATGTTGGTGGAATTGTATTCTGAAAAGCTAGAGAAAACAAAAAGGTTTGGAATAATTGCTATGTTGAGTGGTAAAGAGAGTAATTTAGGGAAGGTAGTAGGATTATCTTGCTGAAGTAAGGGACAAATTAAGATTAGCAGCATAAATTTGTAAGAGATCCAATGAACTCTATTTCATAATTTCATTTAGTGAGCCAGAATGGTGCAAGAGATTCAGTGTTGGGATTTGGCAAGACATGATTGGTAGCAGGGTCAAAGAACAAGGGAATGGATTGAAAAGGACAGTGTACAGTTGAACTGGTTGATTGAAATTGAGAAGGAAGAAAGGAATGGAGGTTAGGTTGAGAATGAAGAACAGGTTTAAGAAGGAGTAAGATTCAGGAAGAGTTGGAAAAGATAAGGGATCAGATAAAAAAAATTCAGAGTTTTTGAATGTAGAGATGGATTATTTGTGATTAATAGTAAAAAGGTATGGTCATTCCTGAGCATAGCTGAGCTGGAGTGGAAGAATATATCATGGGATTTGAATAGATTGAAGAACTGAGAAGTTAGGAATATTTTGGGGAATTTACCGTATATGTTGAAATATCCTAAAGGAGAGAGAATTTCCTAGGGATTGTTAGCCAGCGGAATCTGGATTAGATGACAAATTTATATAACATGGAACTCAAAGAAAGAGACATTGTTGAGTGAGGAAGAGGGAGAGTCTGTAAGTGATAATAGGAAATAAAAAAATATTCTGACTTTCTGCTACTTTCTAAAACACACACACACACACACACACACACACACACCCCTGGGTAATTCTAGAGGTATGAGTCAAAATGCAGCTACTACTATGAAAGTAGTGAAGGAATCTGTTGCTGTGAGGGAGTCAAGGTTTAGTGAGTTCTCTAAAGATGGAAAGAGCATGAGAGGAAGTGGTGTAAGATAATAGGAAATTTATTAATTACAGAGAAGTGTTCCAAAGGACATAGTGTATATTGTGAAGATCCCATTGTGGCTTTAGGACTATTATATAAATTAGAGAATCATAGAATTTCAAAGCTAGTAGGATCTTCAGAATCATCTGATTTAATCTTCTCACAATGAAACTTAAAATCCTACATTTCTTTCTGGTTTATATAAGGTCATGCAGCTAATGGTAGAAATAGAATCCAGATCTCTTTACTGTGAGTTCTATGGTAGCATTAAATTGATTCTAGGATAAAGAAGTGAGGACCATAAAGACTTTTTCACAATTTCTGTTGTCTCAAATGCCAGTGGTAAAGCCTGAAGGAAAATCACCAATACCATGTTGTAGTACAGACTTGCATGCTACAAGTACTTGAAAAAGTTTCATTGAAGGAAGCCCAGTGTTCTCAGCATGAGAGGGGATCTTTGCCTGATTCTCTGAGAAAGATTCTTTCTGACCTTTAAAAAAAATCTATCCTTGGAAAATGGCATCTGCAGCCAGAGAAAGATCTATGGAGAATGATTGTACATTGAAGCATCCTATTTTCACCTTGTTTTGCTTTATTTATTTATTTTTTCTTTCTTGTAATTTTTCTCTTTAGTTTTATTTTTTTTTTTCACATGACTAGTATGGAAATATATTTAAACCAATTAGAAATGTATAGCTTATATCATCAAATTGTTTGCTATACTGGGTAGGAGGTAAGTAAGGGAGAAAGGAGAAAAATATTTGGAACTCAAAATCTTACACGGATGAGTATTGAAACTCTTTATATATAATTGGAAAAATAAAATACTATTAAAATGAAAAAAAAAAGGTTTATTCTTTACCTTTCATCAGACCTTCTTTCTCCATATTTTATACCTATATATTTGGATGGATATTCATCCCTATGTATTTTTCAGATGTCACCAATAATCATCTATCTGGTCTCCTACCTGTTGTCTTCTGTCTCATTTTCTTGGTACTACATATGCAACTGTAGCCACTTCTTTTGATGACTTAGTCTCTCCCCTCACTCCCACCTTTACTTGAAGTCCCTGGAGGAAATTACATTAGGAACTCTTGGACTTATATACCATTTATAAATAAAGTCATCAGCAACGGTTCCTTCCTCTACTGTTTTTCTCTCCTCTCTTCTGAAGCTGAGAACTAAATTTTTTAATTTTTATGGGAATAAGAGAAAAACCAATCTGTCATTTTAAAAAGCCTCTGGGTCCAAACCCTAATAATTAATCTTATATGTTGTTTTTTCCCTGAGGCAATTAGGATTGTGACTTGCCCAGGGTCACATAGCTAGGAAGTATTAAGTTTCCTAAGTCGGATTTGAACTCAGGTTCTCCTGATTTCAAGGCGGGCATGCTATTCACTTCACCATATAGCTGCTCCTTATATAAGGTTTTTTTAAACATTTTCTTTACCCCATTCACTAGACCAAAGGGTCACATAACTGAATATGGGGATCTCAAAATATTATCAGTAAATGTTTGCTTTGTATACTTATTTTATATACATATATTCAGTCATGTAAAAATCTCTTGGGTGAAAAGGGTTCAAAAGTGGAAAAAATTTAAGAAGCCCTGCACTTGACCTTTGAAGTTAAACATTCTATAGTTTTTATGTCTGTCACTTCCCTGATCAAGAAACTAAAATGGTTCCCTTTCACTCATAAGATCAATTCTAGACACCTTACTCGGTGGTCAAGATTCTCAGTAAGTTATCTCCTCCGTGCTCCTTATCACACCTTTATTCCCCAGTATGGTCTAATACATATTCTCATTCCTCATTGTCCCTGGGTGATATTATAGACAAGATGAATATTGTCCTTAATCACAGATCTGCCCAGGGATCCAATGTAACATTTTTCTAAGGAATGTGGACAGGATAATGAAAAATGCAGCATCTCTTGCTAAACAGTTTGCATTAAGGGTTTCCATAAGAGCCAATGATTTTTTTGTTTTGTTGTTGTTGTTTTTGCAAAACTAAACTTGTCTCTTTCACTGGATATATACCCACTGGATACTATAGGATGAATGACAAGTTTGCTTTACACAATTAGAATTGATATATTTCCACACATTTCACAAATGATGATTGCACCACTCTCAGCAAATACCAAACACAATGGAAATCTTTAAATCGGCTGAAGTTGAATATTGTACTTTAGATGGCTAAAATTGATTGTCAGTTGTAGAAGTGTAAGTATGAATTTCATCTCACTCTTTAGATTAACAAATTGTCACTCCTCTCCTACTGAAGACAATTTTGGATCTCTGAAGAGCTTCTGATTCTAATGTCTCTCAATATTCATAAAGGCTATTTTGTATAATCAGCTAGGACTGTACCACAACTTGGTAATGTAGAGTAGTAGACTAGATGGAAGATCTGATTTTTGATCCTGAGACTGCCACAAACTAGTTTTGTGAACCTGGGCAAGCTACTTTCTGATCCATAGTCTTCTCATCTGTAAAATGGGGATAATGATGACTGTTTCAATGTAAAGATCAAATGAGATTAAATGAAAATATTCTTTATGTGCAAGTTATTGTGTCTGTGATGATATCAATGATAATGTTTACAAGGCACTAAATGCAATGGAAAGTAAGGGATCAGCTAATTTGGGCTGCAAAAGCAATTGCATCTTTATATTTTGCATACGCCTGGTCATTTTCATGTGGTCTCCTTCAAAAAAGGATAAGCTCCTTAGGGGAGGGACTATGTTTTTGATATTCTTTTGATCTTTAATATTTAGTCTAGTGCCTATCACATAGTTAAATCTTTATATATATTTGTTGACTGATAGTTAATTCAGGTCTCAAAATGCATATTCTGTAAATTAATTTGGCTCTCTATAATGCTATGATTATCAGTTAATTTTCAGAGTTAGCTTTACAGAAGCAGAGTCACAACGTCATATTTAGGAGTGCTTTTGTCTGGGGATTAAACTGAGGCATAGGGGAATCTGGTGGCAGCAGTACATAAGAGAATTACACTAAGATTGCAATTGTGTCAGGAGAGAGAGTTGTCAGAGGAGTTAAAGACAAGGACCCTGCAAGAGAGGTGTCTGTGGTATGATTTAGGATTAGTTGCTGTATTGCTCTATGGAACAGAAAGGATGAGGAGATGAGGCATAGGAATGATGATCTTCACAGGGAGGAAATACTCCATTCTAGGGAGGAAATCTTCACCCTCAGATGTTGGAATTCTGAGGCAAAGCTCTATTTACTCTGTGCTAATTGTGGTTCTGGGCAGTCATCCACAAATGTGACGTTACTATAAGGTTCATAAGACTCCTCTGACCCCAACTTTTTTCTACTATCTGCTTACCATGGTGCCTAAAATCTTTCGCTGGACTTTGGGTCGAAGTGAAGTGTTCAACTAATTGAATGAGAGACCATGAAAGAATAATCAATTTTAAAAGTTGCCACTACAATCATCCTTCCCTAACTGATCTTGGTCTTTCTTTTGAGGATGGGTGGGGGGACAGAATTTGTTTTCCAATGGTTGTTTTCCAATCCACACTAAATCAATGAATAGGAAGGCATGCAGGTGCCAGCTCTGAGCCACTTCTCCCTGTCAGGCTTTTTCCCTCCCTTTGCTCTAATACTTCTCAGTGTCCCTTGTATCTTCTATTATCAGGAATCTCTTTTCCTAACTGTCCTCTTTCACCTCTCTTGAAGATCTTTAACTTGAGGAGAAGTGAAGGCAGTAGGTCCCTTTTTGATGAAATTTTTTTTAAGTAAGTCCCTTCTTGAAAACAGTTAGATTCTGTTGGTGAAGGCATTGAAGCACCTTCTTATAACACACTGATATTACTGGAAGGACAGAGATTTGCCATACAGACCGATGGCAATGTCTGTGCAAGAGAACTCACTGACAACATTAAGAAAACTGTTTCTGGTAGAGAAATAGACATGTTGCCATTTTCCCAACGTAGATCATAATGTTTATATCTTAAAGCCATCAAGTCCAATTCCCTTATTTTATAGATGAGAAAACTGGGACATAGAAAATATAAATGAGTTCCTCAGATTCATATAACCAGTAAGCATCTAAGTCAAGATTTGAACCAGGCTTCTTGATCCCAAGTCCAGTGCTCTATCTGTATGGTATGCTGCCTCTGTAAGAGTAGAGGACATGTCAAAAGTAGAATTCAAACTCATCAGAATGAAGGAAGAACAAGCTCGAGTCTAACACCTTAGACTTCTTGGTCATTTTGAGCCTCCTGATGCCTCCTGTCTTTGTAGTGAATATTCTTGAACTTCTTGCTTGGACTTCTATAAACTCCTTTCCTACAACCCCTTGGACTGCCCAGTCTGACCCTGAATTGTGGATTAATTGTGTTTTTCTTTTTCAGATTATGATTTGGACCAAACCTTAGGAAGATTTTTTCTAGTTAATTTCCTTATTAATTAACTTTCATTGCCAGCCACTTGTGTGGTTAAGGATTTGACATTAATACTATTGTACAATTTAGATTAGGCTGTCAGATTAATAATAGTGATAATAATTAATATTTTGTAGCATTTTAAAGTTTGTGAATATTCTATATATCATTTATGTTCTTATATTATCTCATTCGATTATTCTAGCAACCAAGTGAAGGTCAAGAAATATTATTCTCCCTCACTTTAAAAATAAGGAAATAGGTTCCAAAAGATTTAGTGACTTCCTCAGGATCAAAAAATTTTAAGTATGAAAGGGAAGATGTAAACCCAGATCTTCTTGATTTCTGGAAACACCTTAAGCAAGAGCAGAGAGCCTGGAGATATGGAACATAGGAGGAGTAAGTTTTGAATGGAGGAGAAGGAAGGGCAATGTTTGGTGGAGAGCCAGTCTAAGAGGTACGGTCAGTGCACAGGTCTTTCTGAGGGCAATGGGAAGTTGGTGGTATGAGGCACTAATCAGAAAGAGAAGCAAAGAAAACAGTGGGGGAACACCAAAATTCAATTTCACTAGTTTATGCTGTTCTGTCAAAGGCCAACAGCTGCTTTCCATCTCTACTGAGTGTTATCACTCATTAATAGAACTGAAAGTTTCCATTCTCAAATTTATGCTATACCCATAAGACCAGGTTGTCTTGAGTTTTTCATATGGACTTTTCCACAACACTTCTCAAAAACTTTAGAGCCTAAATCTTTGAGAAGGCATCCATTTTCACAGATGAATGCAATGAGACAAAGTCTTATTTCATGATTTCTGAAAGGGATATTAGTGAGCTGAATGCACAATGAGTTGAACATACGACCTTCTTGAAAACTTAGGACTGTGTCCCCAGTATGCTCTTGCCTCTCAAGTCAGTATTACTTAGAGCTATGCAAACACATTTTCCAATTTAGATAGCCTGCTTTTTTTTTTTTTTCTGTATTGGATTATAAATACAAAACCAAGTGATGTCAACTGTGATCCCTATAACCAGGATTTTGAGATTAACATAGATGTCCTCAGGTATGCTTCCTGCTTCTCCTGTCAATGAAAGGCAGTGTGGATAGGAGCAAACCTTTGGATTTGGAGTCAGAGAATTTCAGCCTGAATCTCAGGTCTGACCACCTGCAAAACCCTGGGCAAATCACTTATTCTTCCTGGGAGTCTTGTTGCCCTCTTCTGTAAAATTGGGGAATGAGGAATTGGACTAGATAACTTCAAAGGGTTTTTCCATCTCTGAATCTGTTATTCAATGATGATGCTGGGGCTGCTGTGACAAGGACTAGGTCATACCTTTAATGTATTCTGTTACTATTTTGGTGCCAGATTCCCCAAAATTAACAAAGAAATTATTGCAGTGTAATTGGTTAGGAAGTTAGGGAACTGCCCAAGAGGCTAAAAGCTGAGTTCCTTAAATTCTGCTCCTGGGAACAAAGACCTAGGGACAATGAAGAATTTACCAGGAGGGACTGATTCTGTATGATCAAACACAAACCCAAAGAATTAGTCAGTCATGGGAACTGGTGCATTTTAATATAACCCACTGGAGAAGTGTGCATTAACAACTCCTAGGCTTTTGTAGGAAGCATTAGACCTCATCTTTACAGTCAGATTAATGGAGATTAGTGATTCCACTTAGGACTTTAAACAGTGCACTGACCCAAATTGTTAGCAGAGTCTGGACTAGTATTGTGTACTTGAGGGTGGGCCATCTGGGGGAGAGGGGGAAGGGAAATTCAGGAAGGAAAGGAAGGTCTTAATGTTTGAACAGTGATTTCATTAATTATCCTGTGTAAGAAAGCCAGGCTGACTTTCTGCACCTAATCCCATATATTATGCTCCTATATATTTTCCATAGTTTTAAATGCCTACCAGACAGGTCTGATGATCCTCCTTATCTAAGTATCCATTTAGTAATCAACCTCCACTGTGGCTTTTCCTCAGTGGGGTTTTAGTGGGCGGAGTCCACTCTTTCCCTTCCCCCCCCCCCCAGTCTACAATGGTTTCATTAATGTTTCTTATCCACCAGAAGGATAAAAATAAATCTCTAGCAAAAGCACTTAGGAGCTTGCCACACTGAATGGAGGGTAAGCATGGGAAGGGGTGGTGGAAACGGAGGATGATCGTTAATTAAGGAACCTAAAAACCCTTTCAGTGCAAAAGCTCCAATGTGATATCAGACGTGACCTGCAGGAGTTGGATTCTCACCTAGCACACCTGACCAAATCTAGTCCTCCTGACAGCTCAAACTTACTTTTCATTCATTAGAAAGATTTTGAAATTGATGGAACTTTGTTAGCTTCAGAGCTTCAGAGAAATTCATGAGTGAGACAGCACTAGGAAGTCATCAGCCCGAGTCTAACAGGTGTCGGCTTCTCTTTTTTAAAAAGTGTTCCCTGTAGTGAGAAATCTTCATCCTTCCGGGGTGGAGTGGACTTCTGGAAGGAGCCCAAAGTCACCCTTGGGAGCCTAAGTTGGTAAGGACGATGAGCGCATTAACGATTTTTTTTTTAATCTGAATTTAATGAACACACACGAACATTTAAATAGAGAGGAAAACAGAACAAGAGGATTCTATGTGAAGCAACCTCTGATATGTACAAACTCGAGTTTTCATTTTGATTTTTGATTTTTTTGGTTCAATCATTCACTTATTCAACAAGTATTTATTAAGCAACTACTATGTACTAGGAACTGGGGATACAAATACAAATGTGAAGTAGTCCTTTTCCTCAAGGAATTTACAGCAAAAATAGGGAGATAATACATAATAAGCGATGATGATGATGATGATGATGATGATGATGATGATGATGATGATGATTATAGGAACTACCTAAGTTCTATGGCTGCCATAATAGTGGTTGGGAGCTCACAGAAAAGTAAATACAAAATATGTATACAGAATACATACAAAGTATTTGGCAAGATGGATTGTTGAGAGGGTCTAGAATTTGGGAGGATTAGGAGAGTGACTTGAGAGTTGGAAGGGGGCAGAGATAGTTTATTAACGGTATGAAGATGAGAGATGGAATTTCATGTATAGGGTATTGGCTCCGAAGGAAAATTGTGAATTTTCAAAGAGCAATTTTGCTAAGTACTGACTATTGGGCCATTGCATTTTGTCTTGATTTCTGTCCTACCGTTGGATTTCAGTGACTGCAGGAGAGAGTGAGGCTGTCAATTTTGCCAAGCTCTGCCTCACTTAAATCCCTTATGATGTCATTGGCCCTCCTTTAGAATGAAGGACAAAGATAAACAACAACGAGTAATACAGACTCCCCAGAGATCTGTTTGAGGTGGAAACATAAAGAAATTTGATTTGTTTCTTTTTATCTAAATTTTTATGGAGCTAACTCTTAAATATGTCTGCACATTTTACTTTCTATTCCCCCCTCATTTTACCTCTGTTAGGTTCATCTCCTCACTGACCTCAAATGTCACTCTTATTCCTGTATTTCTACCATTGTTTATGTTCTTTTCTCCAGCAGTAATATCATTCTCATTCTTTAGAATCACATTTTATTGATGCTTTTTGGCTTTATATCACAGTAATTTCAGACATCCCTTTATATTGAGCTTCCCCTTGTGACAAAGAAAAAAAAAAACAATTTAATTAATATATCTGATATAGTGTATGAATCTGACAATGTATACAATATTTGGTCTATATTTCCTCTTCCCTCTGTCCCATGGAATCTCCCCTCTCCCTTTCATTTAGTCAAATCCTTCCCTTTCTTCAAAATCCAGTTTGGAAAGGTAAGAAATAGGAAGGGAGAGCAGGAAGGAGATGAAGGGGGTGTCGAGGCACTGATAATCCATATTTTGGGCAAACCCTGGGATGTAGGATAACAAGGTAACCCACTCACTGTCTTTTTGTAACCCTTATCTTTAACCCTTCTGTAAACTCAGGTCACTCTCTTTGGGATTCAGAGTGTCCAAAGTGAAAAATGAAATCTTTGAATGAATGCACAGCAGCATCTCAACACCCTGAATTAGGCCCTTACAATGTGTGAGTCTACAGGTTCACCAATCTATAAAGTGTGGTTGGATTCCAGGTGAAAGTCTCCTTAGATGGAAACCACAAATACTTCCTTTTCCCTCTTCTCTTACAAGCCATATCATACAATTTAGCACTTAATTATACACTGTCTGATGTTGCTCCCTAATTGTTCTATGTATATTAGTGGGTAAGAGATGGAAAGTTGTATTCTTAGAATTGGGACAGCTAGGTTGGCACAGTGGATAGAACATTGGGTTTGGAATCAGGAACATTCTTCTCCCCTAGTTCAAATCTGGCCTCAGATATTTACTGGCTGTGTATCTCTGGGCAAGTCTCAACTCTGCCTGCTTTAGTTTCCTCATCTGTAAAATGAGGCACAGAAGAAAATGGCAATTGAAAAGACACTACAATTGAAAACTACACTACAATTGAAAATGACACTACAACTGACCACCACTATCAACAGAATTAGAGAGTCCAGAACTGGAAGGAACTTAAGAAGTCTACCTAGTCTAGTCAGTGATGAAGTTCAAGAACACTTTGTATAGCATCTCTGTGATGTGGTTATTCAGCTTTTGCTTGGATGCTTCCAGAAATGGGGAGCTCACTACCTTATGAAACAGTACAGTTTCAGGTTTTACAGTTTTGATTGCTAGAAAGTTCTTTACATTGAAGTGGAATCAGACTCTGTAAGTCCTACCCACTGGAGCTAGTTCTTCCCTCTTTAGATATGTAGAAAAATACCACCCTCTTTCCCGGAACAATCCTTTGAGTATTTGAAGACAGTTTTGAAGCCTTCTCTTTTCCAATCTGAAATTTCACATTTCCTTCAACTGATTTTTTTTTTTTTTTCTAATGATGTGCTTTCTTCAACATAGACAATCTGCCTTTCCTCACTGCCTCTCAATACATTTGGGTGAGGGGCCATTTTCTCCGATGTGAATAGCAATTTCTCTTTCTTACCCTGAGGGGATAGGGTTAACTCAGTTCCTGCCTTCACTTCAGTCCAGTTGGAGCCACAGCAGCTGTTTCCTTTTCCCTGAAGGCATCTTTTGCAAATCTTTTGATATCTTAAAGCTAATCTCAGAAGCTCAGTTAGAGAAGAAGCAAAAATATGAGATCTACTTTGTCTATTTTTTTTCTCCTCCTGACCTATGCTTTGATAAAACTATCCTTGCAAATAAAGTCCCAAAAGTTCGAAATCCACAGTATTTCCCAGACCACTCCTTCTCTAGGGATTATAAATTAGGGAAAGAAGCAAGATCCACATTCTCTACATTTCCCTTCATTTTACATTGGGATGGAGGGTTAGAAATTCATATATAATTTGTTGGAAAAAATTGTTCTTATCTGCCCATTTCACTGGGGGAAGTCTTTACATGCTTGGTGTAGACATCTCCCTAACTAACCTACAAGTTTGAGACTTATCCTCAACCTGGTTTAGCCCATCTGTCTAGATGGTTTACTGGAGTATATGTTATGCATACTATAGCTTCCTGGAGCCACAGGTGAGAGTTGGGTGAAAGGTGGACACCCAAAGTGGTGTCCTGAAAAGAGTTCACCATAGCTGCTAGTCTTCCTGGAAAACTCCTCACATACCAACTGGATACTGATCTTAAAAATTTTTTTTTTTCTTTTAGAGGCAGCTAGTTAGTGTAGTGGATAGAGCACCAGCCCTGAATTTAGGAGGACCTGAGTTCAAATTTGACCTCAGACACTTAACACTTCCTGGCTGTGTGACCCTGGGCAAGTCACTTAACCCCACTTGCCTCAGAAAAAGTTTCTTTTGACCATATCATAAAACATTTACCTCATTCCATAACTAAGCAAAAAACAGTTGTTTCAGGTTTCTGAACTCAGTTACTGCCTTGATCAGATTGTTGAAGTCTTTCAATATTGTTTACCTTTATATTATTGTGGTCTTCATACAAAATATTCTCAGGTTCCACTTACTTTACTCTGCATCAAGTAATATGAATCTTCCAAAGTTTCTCTACATTTTTCATGTTTGTAATATTTTATGGTACAATAGTATTCCATTACATTAATATATCACAATTTTATTTGGCTATTGCCTAATTGATTGGTATTCAATGTCTTCCCATTTCTTTGCTAATACAAAAATTGCTGCTCTAAAATAATTTTGTGCTGATAAGAACATTCCTTCTCTCTTTCTTTTTTTTTAACTTCCTTGGGGTATATGACTAATGCAGGTATCAGTCGGTCAAAGGGGTATAGTATAAATACTTTCCTAAAATTCCACATTGTTTACATAGTTAAGTAGTTGAATCAATTCACAGCTCTATCAACAATGCACTAGCAGATCTTTTCTATGACTAAATGACATTATTGTATACATTATTTATTTTATTAGACAAATTGTGTTAGCAAGTTTCTCCTGCACTCCCCCCTCCCCAATCAAATATTGATTTGATTTGAAATCTGCTTCCCTATAAATCTGATTGTATATCACAGTCAATGTGGATGAAAACCATGGCTAGGTTGGAGAGGAAGACTATTAATTGGGTGCCAAAACATTTGAAAAAAAAAATGTATTAGCGGTGCCCTCAAGGATTAATGGGAGTATAAAGATTATTTTCCCTATATTGATTGGTTCCAGACTGGATGCAATTTTTACATTGTTTTGTCTGCTTTTTGTAGTTCTTTTGTCTCCATCATTGAGTTGTCAATTATCCCTTCTTGTTTTTGTTTCTCTTTCTTACTTTATGTGCTTCACTTTCCCCCACTCTAATTCACTGCTTTTAATTTATTGAAGAAGGAGGGTGCTCTGATGAAGGCCTAAGGAGCTCTCCTCTGAATAAAGTGAGATGGGATATGGCTTTTTACTACTTTAAGATCTTTCTTATTTTCTTCTTGGTTTTTGGTTCTATCACAGATAGGCATACTACTAAATAGCTGAGTTTTTGATAAGTGAGCTTTCCCTATTGTTACAACCCTGTTACATCAGGGTTGATGTAAAGATAAGTGGATTGAGCATCAGATCTGGAGTCAGTGAGGCTGGAGTTCAAATTCAGCCTCAAACACGGTAATTATATGATTCTGAGCAAGTCACTTAATCTGTTTCAGTTTCATCTTCTAAAAAATGGGGATAATAATAACTACTTTACAGGTTGCAGGATAAAGTGCGAAAATAATTGCAAAAAGTTTAGCACAGCAACAATCCAAGACAACTCTGAAGAATTTAGGATGAAAAATGCTATCCATCCCAAGAGAAGACACAAATTGTGTCTGAATACAGACTGAAGCATACATTTTTTTTGCTTTATTTTTCTTGAATTTTTTTTCCTTTTCACAACATGACTTTTATGGAAATGTTTTGCATGATTCATATTTGTCTTCTCAATGGGGGAGAGAGGAAGGGAGAAAATTTGGAATTCAAAGCTCTAAAAACAAATGTTAAAAAATTGTTTAGCATGTAACTGGGGAAAAATAAAATATTAAATAATGAAAAAAAAAGCTTAGTGCAGTGCCTGACATATAGTTAACTATAGCTATATATTTATATGTGTGTATTAACTGTTATTATTACTATTATATATAAATGTAAAAATAGGACATAAAAATCCTCTTACTTTTTCTTCATTACTTTCAGAATAAAGTCCAGTTTCTTCAAAATAACACTCAAATTTTTCTACAGTTAGCCCCTATTTTTCCTTTCCAACTTTTTTTTTTTTTTTTTTGGTGTACACTTGTGATTTCTTCCTTCATCATTAAAGAGGAATCTCAGATGAAGAAACTGCCTCTACCAATGTAGATTAACACTCGTTCTGCAACCTATTTTTAGAATTTTAACAGAGGTGCATTGAAGTTGAGAATTTGACTTGCCAGGGCCACCTTAGCTAATGTGTTAGTGTCACTTGGCTATACAGGATGTCCTGACACTGAGACAAAGTTTCTCTGTACTTTGCCATACTGCTTCTGATTTAACTTTCTATTCTATTATTCCTTAAGATACACCTTCCACTGTTCCCAATTAGTAATGAAAAAACTTTAGTTCTATGCCTGATTCTATCACAACCCATGTGGTATAAGACAAAGCAGTTCTCCTTTTTAATCCCAAATTTCTGAATAAAGATGAGGAGTTGGACTATACGACTGCTAACATCCTTCCAGATCTAAAATTCTATAATTCTCTAAGTCACAAACAGACAATCAGAATATGAACACCTTTTACTTTGGGAGGAACAAAAGAAGAACAGATATAGGAAGGAGGAAAAGGGGGAAATCCTGGCCTCTGAGACCACTGAACCATTATAGCTAAATAGAGAAAGCATTTATTAAGAATATACTATGTTGCAAATGCTCATATCCAGTTTTAGATACTGTGTAATCCTGGTCAAGTCATTTAACCCTGTTTGCCTTAGTTTCCTCATCTGTAAAATGGATTGGAGAAAGAATTTGGCAAACCATTCTAGTATCTTTGCCCAGAAAATCTCATATAGGGTCATGAAGAGTCAGACACAGCTGAAATGATTCAACAACAATAAAAATGTTCCAAATACTGTACTAAGTTCTGGGAATATAAATAAAAACTAAAAAGATAGCCTCTGCCCTCAAAGAACTTACATTTTATTGTTTAGTCCTTTTAAACAATTTATTGCTAATAGCTTTTTATTTTTCCAACTACATGCAAAGAAAATGTTCAACATTCACTTTTTTTTTTTGGCTGAAGCAATTGGGGTTAAGTGACTTGGCAAGGATTACACAGCTAGTTAAGTATCTGAGACCAGAGTTGAGCTCAGGTCCTCTTGACTTCAGGGCTGGTGTTCTATCCACTGTGCCACCTAGCTACGCCTCAACATTCACTTCTGAAAAACCTTATGTTTCAAATTTTTCTCCTTCCCTCCTCCCCATGACAGCAAGCAATCCAATATAGATTAAACATGTCTTCTATATTTGTCATACTACACATGAAAAAATCAGATCAAAAGGAAGAAAATAAAACACAATCAAGTAAATGAACAACAACAACAAAAGGTGAAAATACTATGCTTTGATCTCTATTCAGTCTCTAAAGCTCTCTCTTGGGATGTGATTGGCATTTTTCATACAAAGTCTATTGGAATTACCTTGAATCACCTCATTGCTGAAAAGAGTCAAGTCCAATCACAGTTGATCATCACACAATCTTGTTGTTACTGTACTATGTTTTTGTACTATTTACATTAGCTCATGTAAGTCTTTCCAAGCTTTTCTGAAACCATCCTGTTAATCATTTCTTAAAGAACAATAATATTCCATTCCATTCATATACCCATAAGAGATTACATTTAATTGTGAAAGACAATGGATATATAAATCAGAGGAGGAGATCCACATGGGAACATCGTAGTAGGGAAGTGAAGAGTAGAGAGAGAAGGATAGAGTCTAGAGGAAAAGAATCACCATCTTGGTGTCTTGTGAAATGGCATTCGGGCCAGAGACTCACAAATCAAGAGAGGGTGGTAGGGTAAAGGAATCTCCAGTGTGTGAAGGATACTGGTAGAAAGTAAAGAAATAGCAAGTGAGAAGACAGAAATTTCCTGAGATATGTGTGTGTATATATATATATATATGTATATATATATATATGTATGTATATGTATATATAAATCACAACTTCAGAAAGGTCTTCCTTGTATAGATAGAGCTACTTCCCAAGATGGAAACTCTTTCACTCCAACAGTAGGTTTTATGGGAAAAGTGTTTCTAGATGTGGTCCAAAAGGGGAACTTTATAGAAGTTAAACAGAAAATAGAACCACTATCAAAGCTATATCTGGAAGGGATCTTAGCAACTGTCTGGTCCAATTCCTTTATTTTAAAGATGAGGAAATGGAGGATCAGAGGGATGATGCACCTTGCCCAAAGTCACTTAGGAAAAATTTTCAAATCTGATCTCAGACACTTAGCAGCTGTGTGACCTTGGGCATAATATTAGAGAAGGAAATGACAAATTACTCCAGTATCTTTGCTAAGAAAACCCTATGGACAGCTGGTCAAGGGGCCACAAAGAGTTGGATGTGATTGAAAAATAAACAAATGTAAGACTTGAATCTGGATTTTCTGACTCTAAATCGAGTTGTTGTGAATCCCACACTGTGGGAGGGCTTATAATCTAAACATTCTTCATTATTTACCTCTTTGTTGTTGTTCAGTCATTTTTCAGGCATGTCTAACTGTTTTCTTGGCAAAAATATTGGAGTGATTTGTCATTCCTTCTCCAGCTCATTTTATTTGTTTATTTATCTTGAAACATTCTTCAGTTTTTGCATATGCATGCTTTACAATTATTTTTTATTTATATATTTTGCTTTTATTTATTTATAATAGCATTTAATTTTTCCAAATACATGCAAAGATAGTTTTTGTCAAATTTTGTGTTCCAAATTTTTCTCTCCCCACCCAGTCTCCTCCTCAAGACAGAAAACAATTCAATATAGGTTAAAAATGTGCAATTCTTCTAAATATATTTCAATATTCATCATCCAGCTCATTTTACAGATGAGGAAACTGAGGCAAACAGAGTTGAGTAATTTGCCCAAGATCATACAGCTATAAATGTCTGAGGTCAGATTTGAACTCAGGAAGATGACTCTTCCTCACTCCAGGTTCAGTGTTCTATTCACTGTGCCAACTAGCTCCCCTGCCTAAATAGCTTTAATGAAATTCAAATGGCCACAAGTTCACTTTTAAGCTCGTGACCACAACCCTATTTTTGGAGTCCAGCTGGAACCTCATCTTGTCTTATTTCAATGTATCCTCTTTTAGGACTAAGGTCTGACATCCCTGAATTCTGCTCTCTATGGGGAAACTACGGAACTCCCAGCCCTAGGTGATGCAGCAACATCTTAGATGTGCTTAACAAATTGCCTGTTCACTCAATTACATTTTATTTAATCATCTGTAATCATATAAATTATGCCTGATGGTAGTAAATGTTCATGTCAGTTCCTAATTACAGATTGATTAATTGGCTAGGGTGATTTGTATTACTACTTATATAAGAATATAGAAAGATGATGATAAATTAGGATCAGTGAAGCTGAATGTGGGAATGCTACTATGCTGGTTTGATTCTTTAGTTGTCTTGTCTTTGGTGGGGATCTAGTTGGGGAAACCTTCTCCCCCTCCTCCCCTTGGAATTTTTGACAGATGTCACCAACAAGACTAGGATTCTGTTGATGGATTTATTTATTTATTTTTGCCAGTACCTGATCCAAGCAAAGTTTATTATATAAAGTGTGTGTGTGTGTGGGGGGAGGAGTTGGGTAGTGCATGAGAATTTGCTGTGCAGTGAATCTTTGTTTGGCAGAAACAGAAATGACTAATGATGATCTCATTTAATACCAAGTGGGCTTAACAGGCCATGTTGGGCCCTGAAAGTTCCTGAAGTTGGATTTGGTGTGGGGAATAAAGTGCTCAAGGAGTGGGGACATTGTGCCAGAGTCTGAGAAACTGCCCATTAATAGCAGGATTCTCTGCTCTCTTTCCATTCTTTCAAACAAGAGTAAAGTCAACCTCTCCAAATTGTTTTTAGAAGCCCCTCTCTGGTGACATTAGACCTTCATGAATGTCTTCAAGGCAACTTGCCTGGGATATGTAATTATTCGTTCCTGACTTTTGCTAACATAACCTAATTAAAAATCAAGCTTCTTTCCTCCGCCTTCCCCCTCCCTCCTGCACCTCAGAAGATAATCACCGTTCCCATTTTCTAAACAGGGAAGCTGGGGCAAGAGCTTGGGGATCCCTGGGAGGGAGTAAGAAAGGGAGGGCACAATGCCTAAATAGTCTAGAATGAGCTTGAAGAGACCTGATCCACCTTGGCCTTGCCTGTCTCAGCCTCTGCTTGATGTTACAAGATGAGTTTTCTCCAATGCCTCAGCACTGTGTTCTCACTATTCTGAATTGAGAAAGAAAAGACCCAGAAGAAAAGGAGGAGGGACTGAGAAGATTTAGTCTACTGAAGACACAGCTGGGACATGACCTAATAAAGAATCCCAGTTTATCATCACTGAAGAGGGTGACCATTTGGCCTCCATCTCCACTTTAACAAATGGGCTGACATGAAAGCAGCAGGTATGTAGGTTAGATAGACAGAAAAATTTTTGACAAGGTTTTGGAAGATAGAAAATATCTATTAGGGAGATTTCAATTCCTCCTTCTCTGGACAATTTAAAATAATAATGATGTTTTGCATCTCTATACTACTTCTCTCTCTTCCTCCCTCTCCCTTCCTTTTCCTTTCTCCCTCATTCCTTCCCTTTCTTTCCATCTGCCCCTCTCCCTCTGATTCTATGAAGGTAGGTAAAGTAGGTAAAGTAGGTAAAGTAAGGATACTACTTTCACAGAAAAGGAAACTGACTCCTAGGTTCCAGGACTAGCGAGATGCAGTGATAGAACTCAAGTCAAATGATTCCAAGTTTTTCCATCACACCATACTTCAGAATAGGAATGAATATTTCATGGAGCTATGCTGTCACGAATTCCCCAAGATGTAAACAACTGCTCCTTTGACAGCTTTAGATTAGTTTTCCCTTTTATTTTTTGGTTACCCTTCCTTGGTAGATTTCCCTTTCACCTTGGGCAGTATTCCATGCATATGGTTGGTTAGCCAAACTACATAGATTAATCCCTTTTAATCTCAGCTCCTGACTCAGTCCCTAATTGTTTAATGTTCTGGTATATTCATTAAAATGACAAGGCACTGATTCTTTCTGGGTTTCACCCACAGCATGATCCTCCCTTGGAAACAGAGGCCTCTTATTCATCATCTGTCAACTTGTCTAGAGGTTGCCCTCCCTTCACACTTCCCCTCCCCCGCTTCTTACATGACAGACCCTATAGCTACTCCACATCTGAGTGAGAGTTCAACAATAAGGTTCCAGGAAGGAGGTGGGGAACTGTCATCATATTTAGGAAACTATAGCATGGTCCTAAGTGGTGGTTGGTTGTTGTTCATGTCACCCCATCCAATAGCAGGGCTACCCTGTTGGCAGGATTCTAAAGTTCTTAGGCTGGTCTCTCCAAGGGCAATAATGTTGATGTTCATTCAAGTTGATTCATATATGTATCCTCCCCCCTACTCTAAGCCAGATTAGTCTGACACCTTCCATTGCTGACATTCCCAAAGGATTTTTTTTTAATGGATGCTGGTGAACAGTTTACAAATGTTCTATGCTGTGCATCAGAGCCCAGCAAGTGATTTTGGGGTCCCAGAAATGAATAATTGACTCAATAAAGATAATTCTCTGTTCATCCGTATCTTTTTCCATGGGATGGGCTGAGAATATGTATGCCCATTTTTTAGAAGACTATGTTTTATTTTCTCATGCACTTTTGCATCCATCATCCCATCTGATCCTCAAAACGATCCAGAGACAGGGTGTGTGAGGGGGAGAGCCACATTTACTTATACTGAGATCACTTAGGTAGCTTCTTAAGTGTTCAGAAGCCAGTCCCAAATGCAGAAAAGCAACACTTCCAGCAACTCAAATGGATAATAAGAAAAATTTTGATGAGAGCATTTTGATGACATTGCACTTTCATATATTATCATATATGTTGATTTTTTTTTTTTTTTCTGAGGCTGGGGTTAAGTGATTTACCCAGGGTCACACAGCTAGGACGTGTTAAGTGAATGAGATCAGATTTGAACTCGGGTCCTCCTGAGTTCAAGGATGGTGCTGTGCCACCTAGCTGCCCCCCAATATATGTTGATTCTTAAAACAATTCTGTGAAATGGGTAATACAAGCTTATTACAATCTTGGGTATAAGGAAAATGAGGTTCAAAAAACTTGGTTAAGGTCACACAGCTAAGATGACTGCCTGGAGAAGTAGAATGTCTGACTCTAAATCCTATGCTCTTTCCACTGCTATTATGCACTTCATTTATGGGACTCAGAGCCTATTGACTATTACTTTACAATTTTGATTTGCTAGATTTCTCAGCTCTGCTATATTTCACAGCAGATCTGTGCCAGCAAAGCTTAAGAGACAGGAAGAAAATTCTACAGCAGGCTAGGTGACAATAACATGAAATGAGAGTTGGTAGTTTGACATCAATGCAAAATATAGAAAAAAAATATCAAAAAACCCTATAAGAATTGTAAACTACAACAATGAGGCAAAATAGTGGTAGACATCTCATGGACCCTGTAGGTATCACTGTCTAGCATAATATGAAATTCATAATAATGACTCCAAATCAATAAGAAAATATTAAATTACATTGGCATATTGGCTTAGGAAGCCAAGAAAGTGTGAGAAGAAAAAATTTCTATTAAAAATGATGAAATTGAGAATTTGTTTTAATCTTAAAGGGGATAAGTTTGGCTATCTGGAAAATACCTTTGTATGGATTTTCACTGGCAGGGCTAGATAAATAGCAGATTTTTATTCTTTACTATTCTTTACTATTTACTATTCTTTACTTTTCTTTACTATTCTCATTTAGCTGATAAAGAAACTAAGGCACAGAGATAGCATTCATTTGCCCAAGATCATACAGCAAGTTAGTATCAGAATGAAACCTGCAGTGAACTCTCTGGATTGATTCACTAGTTGGAAAGGCACTAGTGGCAATACAGGGATCAAATTTTGCTTCCTTTAGACATATTATACTTTCATTTGATGTTTTCTTTAACTCAGTGGAATAGGGACCTGAAACCCCCAAAGATGAGATCTTTGGATTGGGTGTGGGAAAATCAAGAAATTAACATATAGGAGATTTGGATACATGTCTCACCTCTTTTCTTGACTTAATCTGTGACCCCAGACAAATTATACTTTCTCTCTGAATCCCCATTAGAAACCAGAGTTCTTGATATTTTCTCTGACTAGATGGTTGTGAGAAAATTTGAAATTTGGGTAAGAAGATTTAAGTGCCTCAGAGAAAAGGTAATATAGAAATATGTATCAGTTTTATGGAGACAGGGGCCATCTCTATATTACCTCCAATGCCAAGCATTCTTTTTCTTTTTTGTAAATAAGTTTTTAAAAAAGAGGTTCCATTTCTTATATCACCAGCATAACCCATGTGATTCTTCCCTCTGCAACAAGAGTAAGGGATGTGTGAATACACACAAAAATATTTGCTAAATGAAGAGAACAGTATATGAAGAACTGTCTGTCTCCTAATGTTAACCTGGGCTAAAAAAATGACTCACTGTGACTTCTTTTCCTCTCAGATTTCCTAATTGGGATTTGTTCTGGTGCATTTTAAAAGATTTGTTTGGAGATGTGTGTGTGTGTGTGTGTGTGTGTGTGTGTGTGTGTGTGTGTGTGTGTTCAATGGGAGCACACTGTACTTCTTCCTGCTATTCTGCCATTTTGGCTGCATCTTTCTATCTCCTTTATTTTATTGATAAGGAAAATGAGGCACAAAGAGGCTTAGTGATTTGTTCAGAATCATATAACTAGCAAGTATCTGAGATGGGGTGTTACCTGAAAAAGAACATATTTGACAAATGGCCACCTAGCCTTTGCTTGAAGATCTGGAGAGAGGCAATACCCATTATGTCCAGAGGCAGCACTTTGTATTCTGATCAATAGTATCTTTTACTTTTCTTCTTGTCAACAAACCTAAATGTGCCTCTTCACAACTTTTATTCATTGTTCCTGATTCTTCCATCCAAGTCTGAACAGAATCTGTTTAATCTGTCTTCCACATAATATCCTTTCCAGGACGGTGACTTAAAAATAGATCCCTGGGACTCTCAACTAGAGACTTAGGATTCCACAGTGACTCCCAGAAATCAAGTGAAAGGAAAGTTGAATTAGATAAGCTATAAAGTTCTTTTCAACTCTTAAGTTTTATGGTTTTCAGATGAAGTGGGTAATTATTAACCACTGTAGGTTCTGGGTGGGGGAGGGGATGTAAGAAGAGCTTTTTTTTTTTTAGGTTAAATGTTTTGGATCTTTTCTCTAGAACTGTGGAAAAGGAGTTAGAAGACCTGGAGTGATGTAATAGTGCTTCTTCTACCAACAAAATAATCAGTAGCACCAAAATAGCTGGTGAATATTTATATATTACTTTAATGTTCATAAAATGCTTTATTTCCATTATTAATTCTTGTAATACCTGGCCTGGAGTCAGGAAGACTTCAATAGACTTCCCCTTCATGACAGTGCTTTTCCCATTCTCCTCCAATTTGCCTATTTCTCAGCCCCCTTTGCTGGATCTTCATCCAAATTGCCTCTCTAACTGTGGGTGCGGCCTGAGGATATGTTCTACACCCTTTTGTCCTTCTCTACTATTTCACTTGGAGATCCCATCACCTTAAGTGCATAGCATTTGGATCACAAGTCCTGACGCCTGTAGGAAGTTTTACACTCTGGAGAAGCCTGATGAATATTTAGTCATAGTTTCTGACCTCAGTGTCAGAAAACAAGCCTCAAGCCTTCCCTTCCATCGCCTTCAAGGAAAGACAAAGGGATGTGAAGTTGAAAATACTTTCACCACACTTAAAGACAATAGGAGGGTCTGAATGGCCTTTCTTAAGTGTCCTATAACTCCAAGATAATGAATTTGTATGCTACTTTCTCTTTTTAAATTCACTATTGCTACCTTGCCAGAAAAATAAACTGAAGAGGTGAGTTTATTCAGCTGCATACCTTTGGACATAATTGTACTCCCCTTCCCAAATAAGCTTGTTTATGTTACTCTTACTTAAAGGAATAATGCTATCTATAGAGGGAAAGGGAACAGGATTGTTCTAACCCCTACTTGACATTTATCAGCTCTGTGACTATTGGAAAACTTAAACTCTCTGAGCCTCAATTTTTTTAATCTGCAAAATGGGGATGATTATACATATATCATGGCTCTCACAGGTTTTCCTGGAAAAAGCACTAAAAACTCTATATAGTGTGAGGTAGAAAGCAGAAGTAGGATTGAACAGTAAATTTCTAATGGGGCATTTAGAGTGCCTGGCCTAGGGGTCTGCAGAATCAAACCTTAGACATTTACTAGCTATTTGATGTGGGCAAGCTACTTGACCTCTTTTTTGCCTCTGTTTCCTCATCTATAAAATGGGAATAAAAATAACACCTACTTCCCAAGGTTGTTGTGAGGATCAAATGAGATAATATTTGTAAAGCCCTTTTTATATATTTGTAAAGCCTGGCACATAGTTAAGTACTATATAAATGTTATTATTATTTGTCTTTTCAATAATGGTGTGCATGTACCTAGGGGTATATGTAAATATGAATGCATATATGTATGAAAGTATCTGTATATCAGGTTCATGCTGAAGCCAACTTGTACCAGCTCATGAGAACTGATTGATAAATTTGCCCAGAGTATTTATGCCTCAGAAATAAAAAAGCACTGTGAATTAGGGCTTGATTTATTGTTTTGTTGATTCTTTAGACTAAAGAAAGTAACAGAAGAAACATTAATAATGCAGATTAAACCTAAAAGTTGTCACAGATTTTTTTTTTTTGGAGAGATCAGTTATTAAACATTTACCAACATACGTGATACACACACATATATACATATATGTATCTCTCTCACTTAGCATAGCACTTTATACAAGTAGAGTCTTAATAAAAGTTTGGTAAATGAATATGCAGGTATATTAGTATTTTTGTATATATGTTTAAATAATTGAATTTTGACATTTTGGAACTGGAAGGAAATTTAGAGATCATTTGTTTTACTTTCTAGATATGGGAATGGACACCTAAAGGGGCAGAGTGCCTCTCCAACATCACACATCTTTTCAGTAGAACTCAGGGTTCTTGACTCTAGCTCCAGTCATCTTTCTGCTCTACCATGAGAGGGGGGAAGAAAGAGGAGAAAGGACAGAAGGAAGGAGAAAAGAAAAAGAAGTGAAAGGAAAAGAAAAGGTGAGACAGCCTGAGAGAGATCGAGATAGAAAGGAGAGGAGGAAGGAATGGGGGGAGAGAGAGGAGGAAAGGAGGAGAGAGAAAAGAGAGACAAAAAGATGGAGAGAGAGACAGACAGAGAGAGAGAGAGGGAGAGGGAAACAAAGACAGAGACACACAGAAAGAGAGAGACACACACAGAGAGAACAGAGAGACAGACAGAAAGATGGAGAGAGAGACAGAGCGTGTCTGTCTTCAGGGTGGGTTCTGGGATGGGGGCAGGTGAAAAGAGGTAGAAGAGGTGCTGAGTTTCAATTGATCACCTATCAGTATTAAATTAGTTACCATTTTGTGCATCTCCCTGACATTCATCCAAACTCTTTCCCTTCCGGCATCTCCCAGTCTTGGCTTCCCCCAGTCCCTTGTGTCCTCGCTAATCTGGCTTTCATGATGCATTCCTTTCCCCATCTGTGCTGACAAAGGAGAAGAAATATTGAACCCTTAGGGCTTCATTCTGACTTTTTTTTCTACTTTATGCCCACACCATCTCCCCCCTTTACTGTGTCCCTGTGGACAAGCTCTGGAGCTAGACACTCCATATGACACAGAACTTGTGAGGCAGGGGTAGAGGCCAGGGTCAGGGAGGCCAGGAGGCTTTTATATTCATGCAGGAACAACAGGCTGGGACAGGGACGATCTGACAGGGCCTGATGGCTTCCCAAGAAGAGGTAACCTCTGTCATCGTTGGGTCTGATGCCTGGGATCCTCAGAAAAGATACTGCTAGTTAGAACAGCTGAGATGCCTCCCTAGGCTTTGTGGTCACTCCCACCCAGATTCTATTTTGGATGGTAGTATGAGGTACTTTGTAGAAGGGAGAGGTGTTTCCTCTGATTAAACACTCACCTCAAGCATTTCTAGCTTTCCTAATCAACAATTCTTGTTGTGGATCTGTCATCCAGGAATGTCCCTAAGACTTTCTTAGATATCTTTATCTTTTCAGTACTTTTACAGAACATGCACTCTTAGTTCTAGCTTCCAATTTCTCCTTCCTTCTCTGTTATCTATAGATAAAAATAGAAACACACTTTTTAACTAGGTGAATAGCTTTCTTCACTATCTGTACCCAATCTATCTTTCTCTCTTTATCTCCTGCTATCCTCCAATATGAACTTTTTCTTCCGTCTAGCTTGTCTATCCATGGTCTTCTCAACATGCATTTCTTGCCCCTGTGTTTTTGCTAGGAGCGTTCTTTTGTACATCTGGAATGTCCTCACTATTCCTTTCTGCATATTTGAACTATAACTCTTTCCAAGGCCCATTTTCTTTTTTTTCTCTCTCTTTATTTCCCAATATGCATAAAGATCATTTTCAACATTTATTTTTTACAATTCTTTTTTTATTAAAACTTTTCATTTTCAAAACATATGCAAAAATAATTTTTCAACATTGACCCTTGCAAAGCCTTGTGTTCTAAATTTGCTCCCCTTCTCCCACCTCCTCTCTTAGATGGCAAGTAATACAATATATGTTAAACATGGTAAAATATATGTTAAATCCAATATATATACATATTTATATAATTATCTTGCTGCACAAGAAAAAAGATTAAGAAGGAAAAAAATAAGAAAGAAAACAAAATGTAAGCAAGCAACAACAAAAAGAATGAAAATGTTATGTTGTGATCCACAGTTCTTTCTCTGGGTGTAGATGGCTCTCTTCATCACTAGATCATTGGAACTGGCCTCAATCATGTCATTACTGAGGCGAGCTATATCCATCAGAATTGATCACTGTATAATCTTCTTGTCAGATATAATGATCTCCCGGTTCTACTCATTTCTTATTAATTTTATAATTATAAATTTTTTGACAGTATATATGCATGAGTAATTTTTTATAACATTATCCCTTGTATTCATTTTTCCAAATTTTCCCCTCCCTCCTTCTACTCCTTCCCCTAAATGACAGGCAATCCCATACATTTTACATGTGTTACAGTATAACCTAGATACAATATATGTGTGTAAATCCAATTTTCTTGTTGCACGTTAAGTATTGGATTCCGAAGGTATAAGTAACCTGGGTAGATAGACAGTAGTGCTAACAATTTACATTCACTTCCCAGTGTTCCTTCTCTGAGTGTAGTTATTTCTGTCCATCATTGATCAACTGGAAGTGAGTTGGATCTTCTTTATGTTGAAGATTTCCACTTCTATCAGAATACATCCTCATACAATATTGTTGTTGGAGTGTATAGTGATCTTCTGGTTCTGCTCATTTCACTCAGCATCAGTTCATGCAAGTCTCTCCAAGCCTCTCTGTATTCCTCCTGTTGGTCATTTCTTACAGAGCAATAATATTCCATAGCCTTCATATACCATAATTTATCCAACCATTCTCCAATTGATGGACATCCATTCATCTTCCAGTTTCTAGCCACTATGAAAAGAGCTGCCACAAACATTTTGGCACACACAGGTCCCTTTCCCCTCTTTAGTATTTCTTTGGGATATAAGCCCACTAGGAGCACTGCTGGATTAAAGGGTATACACAGTTTGATAACTTTTTGGGCATAGTTCCAGATTGCTCTCCAGAATGGCCGAATTCTTTTACAGCTCCACCAACAATGTATTAGTGTCCCAGTTTTCCCATATCCCCTCTAACATTCATCATTATTTGTTAAAGGTTCTACTCATTTCACTCAGCATCAGTTCATGTAGGTCTCTCCAGGCCTTTCTGAAATCATCCCGCTGGTCATTTCTAACAGAACAATATTATTCCATAACATTCATATACCACAGTTTATTCAGCCATTCTCCAATTGATGGGCATCCACTACAAAGAGGTCTGCCACAAACATTTTTGCACATGTGGATCCCTTCTTTGGGATATAAACCCAGTAGAAACACTGCTGGATCAAACATTCATTTTTATAAGACTTTGTGTTTCAAATTTTCCTCCCTCCCTCCTTTATCTTTCCCCTTCCTGAGACACCAAGCAATCTGATATAGGTTAAATATGTACAATCCTTTTAAACATATTTCCATATTTGTCATGTTGTGCAAGAAAACTCAGACCAAAAGGGGGAAAAACATCAGAAAGAAAACAAAACAAAAATGGTAAAAATAGCATTTTTCAATCTTTATTCATTCTCCATAGTTCTCTCTCTAGATATGGATGACATTTTCCATCTCAAGTCTATTGGAATTGTCAAAGACCCATTTTCTTCAGGAAGTCTTCCTTGTCCACTCCAGCCTACACTGATGTCTCCTACTTTGGAATACCTCATGATCTATACTATTGGCTTTGACATTGGCATATATCACTTTGTGTTGTTAGTTGACATCTCCTGTGAATATCTCTTCTCAGGGGAATCTGAACTACTCAAGGGAGAGAACTATAGTGGAAGCAATGTGACATAATAAAAAAGGCACTATATTTAGAGTCAGAGAATGTTCGGCAAGGCATTGTAATCCATTGGACCTGGGTTTTTCCTGCTACAAAATAAGAAGCTAGATTGCCTTTCAGATCTCTTACAGCTTTAAATCTATATAAATTGATTTCTCATGAATCTCTATATACTTCCTAGAACAAAATTGAAGGTCTAGCAATGACTGATTAGATGAACTTTTTATAGGGTTAATCAAGACTTCCTTTAAAAAACATAAGAGAAATAGAATTTTAGTATTTTAAGGGAACCCTCTATAAGGCATCTAATATGATGTCCTTTACAGAGCAAGAGTTCTCTCTACAAATAATCATTAAAGTTTTGCTTGGATATTTCTCTTCTTTCTTTCTTTTTTCATTCTTTCTTCATGTGACACAATGTATTTTCTTATTTCTCTACTTTGTTCCTTATAATTTTGCAACATTCAGTTTCAACTGTTTTTTGGCTGCTGTTCTTGTTTGCTCCTAACTGCCTACTTCATTTTTCACTAGTTCATGTATGTTTACATGCTTCTAGAGAGCCATCACACTCATTTTTCTCATAGTACACATTAATATTCTATAAATATCACATGCTACAATTTGTTTAGTCATTTCCCAATAAATGAATATCTAACTTGTTTCCTGTCCTTTTCTACCATAAAAGTGCTGCTATAAATATTTTTATATATTTCTGTTTGTCAATTATTTCTTTGGTCTATATATCTAGTAGTGGATCTCTGAATCAAAGGATATGGACATATTAATTATTTTATTTCCACAAATCAATATTGCTTTATATAATGTGTAGGTCAATTCACGCTCTATCAATATTGCATTATTGTACCTAGTTTTTTTCCACAATTTTGACTATTTCCACTATTTAATATCTTTGTTAATTTGGTATTGTGAAGTGAAACTTCAGTGTTGTTTTAATATGCATATTTCTCACTAATAGTTATTGAAAATGTTCTTTTAGTTGGCTGTCAATAATTACAAGTTTCTTTGAGAATTATTTTTTCAACCCTTTGATCATTTTAACTATTATCAACTTAAAGATAAAATATTGATGGTAAGATTTCAGTAGTGATTGAAAGAGGATTTTTTCTTAAGGCTCTTGCTCGTCTTTGTACCAACTATATTTATCATTCATCTAAGGCCCACTTTGTTGATGAACTTACAGTATAATTCAAGAGCTAAGAAATAAATGCCCTGAAAAAACAAAACCAACAATATCAGCAAGAATGTGGTCTAGGGGAGAACAGTAACCAGAAGTATAGATTTTTGGATTCAACCTGCTACCAGATAGCATAACCTTAGATAAGTCATTTAATCTTCACACATAATAAATGATTAATAGATGTTTATTGAATGGAATTTTGAAAAAAAATACACTTTTTCTTGAGCATTTGTATTCAAATATATTTTCTGTTCTTAAAGGTTTATAGAAGGGGATTTCTACATTGGGAGAAATGTTGAATCATAGAATGAGGAACTAGAATCACAAAATGTCAGAGATGGAAGGAATCGTAGACGCTATTAGGTCTAATCCTTTTCAGTTTATAAATTAGAAAACTGAAGCCCAGATATATAAAAGTACTTGGCCTATGCTACCTAATGAGTTTGTGACAGAACTTGGGATTAGAAATCAGGCCTGGTGGCACTTGGTCTGGTGATCTTTCCACTGTTCCCTGTTTCCATTTACAAGGTCACCTTACTAAGTTCCTTCCAGCCCATTGGTCTGATCATTCTATAACAAAGTCCCAATTAGAAATGTATTCTTCAAAACAAATATTTTTTGATAGCTGTATATATTTCAATGGTTTTGTTGTGACCTTTTGCTGTGGAAAAATTATTTTGATTTCTTCTGCTGAGAAAAATTTTGCAAGAATTCTTTCCAACCATGAAGGGGGAGGAGAAGACAGAAAGAGAGAGAGAGAGAGAGAGAGAGAGAGAGAGAGAGAGAGAGAGAGAGAGAGAGAGAGAGAGAGAGAGAGAGAGAGAGAGAGAGAGAGGAGACAGAGAGACAGAGACAGAGACAGAGATAGAGGAAGGAAGAAAAAAAGGAAAAAAAGTTATCTAACTAGTTAATTACAAAAGTAATGACTAAACAGTCTCTTCTGACCTTAGTAAGAGCTCAGATCCAACCTCTTATGTCTTCTGGCTATGACATTAATCAAATTACTTAACCTCTCTCAAGACTATAGTTCTGAATGTGATCTGCATTGCTAGAGGGAATTTCCTCAAAGAGAATTCCCTATATCAGTGATACCAAGGATCACTAAGAAAATTCAGACCTTCCATTGCCAGCACCACATCATTCCTGTGTGGAATTATCAGTTACAGCAAATGGTTCAATTCTGAATGCTGTGTATAAATTCACTTACCTTGGCAGTTTGTACAGATGTACACATTGATAATAAAATTGGTACATGCATTGCCAGAGCTAGCTCAGTGATTGGGAGGCTCCAAAGGAAAGTGTGAGAGAAGAGAGGTATTAGACCAACTACCAAACTGAAGGTGTACAGTGCTGATGTGTTGACTTCGTTGTCGTATACCTGTGAAACCTGAATGGTATACCAGTTCTCTGGCATGGGAACTGAATCTCTTCCATTTGAATTGTGTTAGGAAGATTCTGAAGATCACCTGGCAGGATAAGACACCAGATACTGAGATCCTTTCATGAATTAAATTGCCAGGCATTCAAACTCTACCACAGAGTGTGAAATCCATTGGACTGGCCACATTGTTAGAATGCCAATTGTAGGCTTGCCAAAAACACTATTTAATGGAGAACTCACACAGGACAAGCACTTGCAAGGTGGTCAGAAAAAGTGACAAAAGGACACTCTGAAAGTCCCTTTTAAGATCTTTAGAATTGATTGTATGACATGGAAGACTGCCACAGCATGGCATACCCTCATCAGAAAGACCCTGTGCTCTATGAGCAAAGCAGAATTGAATTAACTCAGAAGAAAATAAAGATGCACAAAGTTAGAAAGCCACCTCAAATGTTCATAGGGACTATTTTGTGGCAGAGCATTCTGAGCTCTGATTGGCCTGATCGGCCACATCCAGATACACATAACTGGACTCTAACATTAGTGATGTTATTTTGGTCTTCTGTGAGAATTGAAAGACAACTGAAACCAAGAGTCTGGTAAAACAAACAAATAAAACAATATCAGCAAGAATGTGGTCTAGGGGAGAACAGTAACCAGAAGTATAGATTTTTGGATTCAACCTGCTACCAGATAGCATAACCTAATCAAGATCTGAACCTGGTTCTTCTGACTTCAGATCCAATACACTTTTCATTGCACTATGTTGCCTTCTGAATAGATTCATAAAGGAGGAGCTGTGATTCAGAGAAACTTGATAAAGTTCAGCTAAACCTGGGCTGGATTCTTTATTAGACTTCTTATAAATACACATGCCTTAGTCAGACATTTAGGGTCCTCTGCAATATATCCTAATAATCCTTTCTTGCTATCTTTCACAACTTGAGCTCTCTCTAACCAACTTGGTCTTATTCTAATAGACCATGCTCATCCTACCTTTATATCTTGGATCATGCTATTCCCCTAAACTTAAATGTCCCTTCTTTTTGCTATCCAATTCATATTTTACACCTTAGCACAAATCTCTTTCTAACTAGCTGTGGCCAGCTCTGAACAGTTCAGGAGATCTTATTGTTTTTTTTTTAAAGCCAAAATAGAATTTTATTTTACATTCTTTTTAAAATTAATTTTATAATTATAATTTTTTTGACAGTACATATGCATGGGTAATTTTTTTTATAACATTATCCCTGGTACTCACTTCTTTTCCAAATTTTCCCCTCCCTCCCTCTACTCCCTCCCCTAAATGACAGACAATTCCATACATGTTAAATGTGTTACAGTATATCCTAGATACAATATATGTGTGTAAAACCAAATTTCTTGCTGCACGATAAGAATTGGATTCTGAAGGTATAAGTAACCTGGGTAGAAAGACAATATTACAGTTTACACTCAATTCCCAGTGTTCCTTCTCTGGGTGTAGCTGTTTCTGTCCATCATTGATCATCTGGAACTGAATTAGATCTTCTCTATGTTGAAGATATCTAGTCCAATCAGAATACATCTTCATACAGTATCACTGTTGAAGTGTATAATGATCTCTTGGTTCTGCTCATTTCACTCAGCATCAGTTCATGTAAGTCTCTCCAAGCCTCTCTGTATTCATCCTGCTGGGCATTTCTTACAGAACATTCATATACCACAATTTACCCAACCATTCTCCAACTGATGGACATCCATTCATCTTCCAGTTTCTAGCTACAACAAAAAGAGCTGCCACAAACATTTTGGCACAGACAGGTCCCTTTCCATTCTTTAGTATTTCCTTGGGATATAAGCCCAGTAGTAGCACTGCTGGATCAAAGGGTGTGCACAGTTTGATAACTTTTTTGGGCATAGTTCCAAATTGCTCTCCAGAATTATTGGATTCTTTCACAACTCCACCAACAATGTATCAGTGTCCCAGTTTTCCCACAGCCCCTCCAACATTCATCATTATTTGTTCCTGTCATCTTAGCCAATCTGACAGGTGTGTAGTGGTATCTCAGAGTTGCCTTAATTTGCATTTCTCTGATCAGTAGTGATTTGGAACACTCTTTCATATGAGTGGAAATAGTTTCAATTTCATCATCTGAGAATTGTTCATATCATTTGATCATTTATCAATTGGAGAATGGTTTGATTTCTTATAAATTAGGGTCAGTTCTCTATATATTTTGGAAATGAGGCCTTTATCAGAACCTTTAACTGTAAAAATATTTTCCCAATTTGTTACTTCCCTTCTAATCTTGTTTGCATTAGTTTTGTTTCCACAAAAGTTTTTTAATTTGATGTAATCAAAATCTTCTGTTTTGTGATTAATAATGATCTCTAGTTCTCCTTTGGTCACAAATTCCTTCCTCCTCCACAAGTCTGAGAGATAAACTATCCTATGTTCCTCTAATCTATTTATGATCCAGGAGATCTTATTTTTAGATTTTCAACATGAGCATCTCAGAAATATGAAAATACTATGAAGCAGGACTTTATTTATTATATTGTTGGTTGTTTAGATTTAAGAAAATGATGGAGATAGTGTTAGGAATGCATATTAAACTTAAAAGGCATGTTGGGTATATATAACTAACTCTTTCCACCTCCCCCCATAAAGCAGAGTTAAACATTTATCAGCATAGCACTGTCTTTATTCTAAATCAATGTGATTTTTATTTTGCTAAATTCCAGTAGAGTTTTTCTGTCTACATGGTTTGTTTGGTACTTATCCTATACTACCTTGTAAGATCAGTTGTGCTTTTATTGGAGTCTTATATGTTTATTTAACTTATTTTTTGGATTTGTCATGTTTCTGCACAATTAACTTCCTAGAGGCTGAGACCTTTTTATTTATATATAACTTGGTTTGCCTAATACAAGTTCTCCACCTAATCTTACACTGGCTAGACCAGGAATCTGGAATTTTCTCTGCCCTGTTCTCAGCCTCCTGACTTCCTTGTCTTTCTAAAAATCTCGGCTAAAAAGTTGCCTTTCGTAATAAACTTTTTCCCATTACTTCTTAGAGTTAGTACCTACTCTCCATTTTATCCTGTATGAATTTGTTTGTATTCTCATGTTATCTCACTTATTAGATTGTGAATTCCTTAAGGGCATGTTTTTTTTCCTTTCCTCATATCTCCAGTTTTTAGTACAATGCCTAGTATTTAGTAAATGCTTAATAAATACTTATAGACTTGAATCCACACAAATTCAAATTGACCTCTGGTTAGTACTTTAAGGTTTACAAAGAATTCTGCATATTATTATTTCACTTAATATAAAACCCATGAAGAATGGACCATAGATATCATGCTCATTTTAAAGATGAGAAAAATGAGGCTGTTGAAAGTTCAGAGACTTTTATATGAGGAAAAATCCACACTCAGATCTTCCCAATTCCAGACACTATGCTCTATCTCCTATGTTACCTTGCTGCCTCACAGTACACAGTGTCCTGACTATAGTATACTTTCAGGAAGTATATGGTGACGCTAGTCACCAGGCAATCAGTTAGTTAAGTAAAAGCCCTAGGAACAAAGGTGTTAATGAAATGATGTGACATTAATCAGTAAAAGTCTTCCTGGATTTGTTGATATCAGTATTTTAAGAAAATCTATTTACTCTGTAAGAAAATGCTGTTGTCTGATTTTCTATTGGGAAGAATCCTGCCCCAGCAGTAACTCCCTGGTTTCCTGATTAGCCCATTAAACGCTCAGAATGGAAAGTCATTTGGAGAAGAGGCCCTTTCACTGCAATGATGCAGAACTCTCTTGCCTGTTTCTTTCTTCCGTTAGATATTTACGTATGATAAGCCGGAAAGTTGGAGAGAAGTTACAGGCAAGAAAGAATCAATCATGCAGCTTTGAAAGCCGTGTTCAGAAGATGACTGATAAAGTAATGCTGCAAAAAGTTCTACTCCATTAAGAGGACTGCTTCTTGGAGAGGGAAACAAATGGATAAGAGAAGGGGGAAGGATGAAGGACTGATACTATTGTCTCACCAAGCTTTGATGCGCCTTTACTTATATCTTTGCAATAATGACACCTCATAATTATGACCTCCATAATGGGGGTCTCCATAGGAATTCAGTTTGAATTATGGACACTTTTGAAGGCATTGAAGATTATTGTACGATAGATATGTAGAGTTGGGAAGAATTTCAGAAGCCATCTAGCTCCAAATCCTAGTCAATGTAGGAATCTCTGCTACAAGATCCCTGAGAGAATACTCATCCAAAAGACCCTCTGTTGAAAGTATGGATACAAGCCAATTAAGTTTTATTGTCATTCCAAGAAAGCGGAGGCTTGTAGAAGTCAATTTATTGACAACATTTCTTTGTCATACAAATAAGCTCTTCCTCCTAGCAATTCCAGATGACTTATTTTTAGAGGAAAATTGAAGGGGAAAAGCTAAGTACAAGGTAATTGTGCCATATAAAGAAATAATATAGGTCTCAGATATGAATTGAAAGAACTTAAAACCTGGTTGATCACCGTGAGGATGCTGCTGCTACTGAAAACAAGAAGATAAATGGCATCATTGTCAGGTAGCTCTAGGGAATAAAGCTCTAGGGCACTGATTTGGAAGTCAGAATGGCCTGAGATCAGATCCTAATAGATCCTTGCTAGTCGTGTGATCAGGTGTAAAGGGCTAGAACTGAGCAATGCACTTGGATAATGAAGCACATGAGACTAATTGCCAAGTGGACAGTTCCTTATTAACTTGTTTGAAGGTTGACCCTCCCCAGCTGTTCTGTGCTGACTTGATTGGTGGGACAAAGAGGGGGGAGTGACGTGTGTGGGAGGAGTAGGAGGAGGAAAAGGAATTGAGACCAGTTGCTGAGTCAGTCTCTCCAGGCATTTGAGGGAGGAAGGTGTGTGTGAGGTTGCTAGGCCTAAGCCCCTGACCTTGACCATAAAAGATCAAGAATAAAGATGTTTAGTGATTCTGACTCCAGCTGATTTCTGGGAAGACAGAGTTCCAGCAACCGGGGCAAGTTGTCTAACATTATCATCCTCAGTTTCCTCCTCTATAAAATGGGGTTTATAAGGATCTGAGGATAAAATGAGACAACCAAAGTAAAGCACTTTGCAAATCTCCCAGTACCATATAAATGCTCTTATCATCATTAGTAATAATAGTGATGATGATAAAAATCCTTGCAAACATGTGGAAAGAAAAACATCCAAAACATGAGAACTTAACCTATATCAAATTACTTGTCTTCTCTATGAGGGGTAGAGGAGGAAGAGAAGAATAGAATTTGGAATTAAAATTATAATAAAATGAGTGTTAAAATTCAGATGTAATTAGGAAAAAATAAAATATTTACAAACATAAGAACTTGTTCAAGTTACACTGAAATATTTATAAAAAGAAGGGAAATACCCAAGGCCTCCCTCTTTTTTTGATTTCATGAGCCTTTGCTTGAACACTTCCATTGACAGATTTGACTACCTTCCAAAGCAGACCATTTCATTGTTGGACAGCTCTGTCAGAAAGTTTTTACTTATACTAAGCCAACATCAGCCTCCATTGGTCCTTGTTCTATTTTTTTAGAGCTATATAGAATGAGCATAATCCCTCTTCTATATGACAGGCCTTCAATTACTTGAAGACTGTTATTATTTCATTTTTTCCTCTCCTAAGACTCCTACAAAATAAACTTTCCCTTTCCCCTTACTTATCTGCTGGTCACTCTTTTCTGAACACAATACAGTTTGTTTCTTATAATACAATGTCCATAGTTGCACACAGTACTAGAGTCTATGTTTTGATTCAAAAGTATGCTGGGTTCAAATTCTGCTTTTCCCTACTTTAGCTGTGTGATTCTAAGTCTATAACTTCCTGGATCTCAGTTTCTTTATCTATAACTAGATTCTAATATTGCAATGTGTTGTAATCTCAGAGATAAAGACTCTCCTTCCAATACTGCAGATCACAGCCTATCTAAGCTTGCTTATCCATATGACACTTGCCTACATTCTCCAATAATTTGCCACAGTTAGTCCACTAGTAATTTTGTCTAAATTCTTTTGCAATTGTTTTTGTATCAATAGATCACTTGGGTTGTTTACTGGTTTTCCTTTGCTCTTACTACTTGATTGACCTTTTTTTATCTGGTTATAACTCTCTGATAACATCCACTGTGCACCAGGGCACTGAGAGATTTCCTACAGCAGAATGTGGTCAAAACAGATATGCACATGTATATTTTGAAGGAGAGAACCTTCCTAAATGGCCCCATTGTTTATGCCAAGTTTAAGAGTTCCCCAAATTTAAGAATTTGAGAATAGGATTCAAGGAAGATTTCTTTAACAGTATATTTCTTGGTAAAGCAAGAGGATTCCTAAGGTGCCTTTGCTGCTGAATGAACTCATACTATAGTGAGGCAGACCATCTGAATCTTTCTATCTTCCAGGTATTCCCAAATCAACAAGAACTCCAATTGAGAATAGAATACTCAGTAGCATGTTGGTGGGCATGTTATGGCCATAGAATAAACATATCATATACAAATTATTTTTATACCCGTTCTCATGCCTTGCATCTTCTTCCTCATTACCCCAAATTCAAAAGTCAACTTCTTTAAGAATCCTTTTTGATTCCCCTATTTGTCAATAACACCCCCACACTATCACTTTATAGTTATTTGGTACATGCCCCATATTGACTTATTTTTGAATATGTTATATCTCTCCTGTAGAATGTAAGTTCCTTGAGGACAGAGACTTATTTATAGCCCCAGCACCTTGCACAAGGTCTGACACCACTATCTCCCCCCAAACACTTGTTGATTAGCTAATTAAAGCTGTGTTGTCTATTTTACACAGTTATTGTGAGGACCAAAAGAGATATACATAATATGACTTGTAAACCTTAACAAACTATATATGTATATGAATATGTACACATATGTAAACATAAAATATATGTACTAAGTACTTTTATTTTTCTTATTATTATATTTATATATTAGAAGATATCACCTAATCCAACCTCCCAATCCTATGACATCCATCCATAAACTCATTCAATAATTTTAATCATTAATAATTGTCCTTTTACTTTTTTATCTTTAAAAAAACTTATTTATTCATTAACATTTTTCTTTTTAAATTTTGATTTTCAGATTTTTTTCTACCCTTCCACTCTCCCCCTCCTCACTGAAAAGGAAAACAGTATGATATCAGTTATATTTGTGAAATTATGCAAAACCTATTTGCATATTAGCCATATCTCTAAAAAAAGGCAACAAAGTGAGAAAATTGTATTTTAGTTTGCACTAATAATGTGTTAGTTCTCTCTCTGGGGGAGGATAGAATTTTCTTCATCATGAATCCTTTGGAATTATCTTTGATATTAATAAGAGTGGTCAAATATTTCACAGATAATTATTATCACAATATTATTGATATTATACACAATAATCTCCCAGTTCTTCTCATTTCACTTTGGATCCATTCTTGTAGGTTTTGTCATGTTCTTCTGAAACCATCCCCTTCATCATTTCTTACAGTACAATGATGCTCCATTGTAATCATATACTACAGCTTGTCAGGTCTTTCTCAGTTGATGAGTTTCTCCTCAATTTTCAATTCTTTGGCACTACAAAAACATGCTGCTAGAAGTATTTTATATATATAGGTCCTTTCATTCTTCTTTGATTTTTGGGGGTAGAGACCTAGTAGTGATATTGCTGGATCAAATAATATGTGTAGTTTTACAGACTCTTAGCCTAATTCCATATTGTTCTCCAGAATGGTTGGACCAGTTCACTATTTCACCAACAATTCATTAATGCTTCCTTATCCTCTCCATCATTTATCATTTCTGGTAGGTGTGTGGTGGTGTCTTGAAGATGTTTTAATTTGTATTTCTATAATCAATAAAGATTTAGAACATTTTTTCATCTGTCTATAGGTAGCTTTGATTTCTTCTTATGAAAACTGCTTGTTTATATCCTTTGACTATTTGTCAATTGGGGAATGGCTCTTATTTTTATTAATTTGACTCATTTCCCCATATATTTGAGAAAAGAGAACTTTAACAGAGGAGCTTGCAGAAAAATTTTGAAATTCCTTCAGTGTCTGTGGTACCTTTCACAAAATGTTTCCCTATTTAATTAATAATTAATTTAATTATTATTATTTAATTCATTATTAATTATTATTAATTAATTATTATTTAATTATTAATAATTTAATTTAATTTCCTTATTTAATTAAGCCTATTTTTGCTTTTTCTTTGTCTAAGGTCATGATTGCTATCCCTGTGTTTTTTTTTTTTTTTTTTTTACTTTAGCTAAAGCATGTTAGATTCTGTTCCAGCTCTTTACTTTAAGTCTGTCTCTGTGTGTGTGTCTTTCTGTTTTAGGTATGTCTTTTGTACACAAAATATTCAGCAAGCATTTATTAAGCATTTACTATATAACAAGCACTGTGTTAGGGCCTGAGGATACAAAGATATAAATGAAATATTCTCTGGCTTCAAGAAACTTATGTTCAGTAGGGAAGAAAAATGTGAATCTATTGTATTAGTAAATATAAAATGTATACAGAAGAAGGAAGTAGAGAAGGCACCTCTAAGAGAAGGATTCTCTAGATAAATTTTGCATAAGAAGTGTCGTTGAATCTAAACTTTGGAAGAAATTAGGGATACCATAAAACAGAGATAAGAGTACATACCAGACACAGTCCATGCAGAGGCTTGGAGTATTATCCTGATGAAGGGTCATCCAGCTTCTTCTTGAGCAACGAGGTCACTACAATTCAAGCATTTATTAAGCATCTATTATTTGTCAGGCACTGAGCCAGATTAGGATACAGATGCAGAAATGAAACAGACCTCAAGAAACTTAATGTTCCACTGAATTCTATTACTTTGTTAAACATCTAATTCTATCTTTAGCTAGCTTTAGTTATGAAAGTTCTTATAGGGAATTTGCTAAATCTACTTTATATTGTAGATACAAGGGCATTTTATCTGACCCACAGCTGCATCTTCTGAGCTTGTATTGGTCTGATCAACCTTACCTGGACCTCAACATAGTGATGTTATTTTGGTCCTCTTGGAGAACAAAGGATGACAATCAACTAATATGTGCATGTCTTATCTTCCTAACTTGACCTCAAATTCCTGATGAAGCTGTCGATAGATACTCAATAACCTCAATCCTAGTGAGTTGCACATACAAAATGCACGACTACTTCTCAAATGAGCTATTCTATTAAATAGTCTAAGAGAGTGTTCGTTTAAAAAGGTCACTAAGAATAATATAATGATTTATACTGGGGAGTCATTCAGTCATTTGATTTGTGTTTCAGATACCTTCAGGTATCCCAGACAATCTCAGTTCTTTCACCAGGACAGTTCTTGGTCAATTAAGAAGCTATGGAAGGAACTGAAGAAGAAAAGACTTGGGGGTGGGAAGACATGATAGAACTCTAATATCTTAAGAGATGCCATATCCAATAATAAAAAATAATAATTATGCAATGCTTTCAGGTAGTCAAAGAATGGAAATTACAAGGAGAGAAATATCTATTCAAAATAAAAGCAGAAATAACGATACAAAAATTTTGTAATCATTAAAACTGTCTGGTAAAGGAATTGGCTGCCTCTGTTGCAGTTGGGAACTTTTTTCTTATTGGAAATGTCCAGGTAGAGATCAAGGATCATAGAGATTCTTTCATTGGGATGTAAAATTGACTCAATGATGGGCAACTGTTTTGGGACTTTATAGCTTGATGTGGTTTAGTGCAAATAGTGAAAAGAGAGGACAGTTATGGCACAGTAGGCTAGGAGAGACAGAACAGGTAGGGGCTGGAGGGGAACTCCAATAACAAAGAGATGAGGAGACCTGACCATCAGTAGTAGATACTTAAGAATGGGCCTAATTATCCATTGGTATGGGATGAATTGGATTAATCCTGCCTATAGGCAGGGGATTGAATCAGATGACCTCTCAGGGGTCTTCCTATCCATATAATTTTTGGAGACATTTCTCATTGACTTGACATTCTCTAAATGTCTTTTCTTAATGGGGAATTTGTCTGCTGGATTCAATTTAAATGTTGCATTTGTATTTTGTACATGCACCTGCCCTAGGGCAATGGTTACATTTTAAATAAATCAAATAAATCAATAAATATGATATGCCTCACTTTAATCATTACATAATGCAAAAAATTATGATAATGCCACATTAAGTTGCAAATTAAAACACGCAAAAGTAAGGAAATGTGGAAATGAATGTTCTCCCAGCAACATTAACTTCCCTACATTGCGATGTGGTATAATAAAGTCTATATTTATATCCATCTACCTAGCAATATTGCATGTGGCACGGGCCAATGTGGAGGGAATTACCGCTGTTATGAACCTTAACTTTTGTGTCTGATGGCTTGTTTTAAATTTGCTGTCTTAAATGTGGCATTAGCATGGATCTTTGGATTTTATTTCTTTCTTCTCTGAATAAGAAAACTAAGGATCCTAAAACAGTAGACCTGAGAGAGACCTTAAAGATGTCATTCAAACACCTCATTTTACAGATAAGGAAACTGAGGTAAAGAGAGAAGTGATTTGCACACAGTACAAAGGCATTTAGTGATCTTCTGAGTTCTAGTTGAATTTTTTTTTTTTTTTTTTTTACTTCATCAGTACTCCCCAATGAGAGTTTGCTATAGGCGATAATCATTGTACTGCAGAACTAAATGGTGGAATTCTGTGCTGACATAGTGTGTTTTAGATTCTCTCTTTAGGAGAACATTATTGCAAGGGTAGGAGAAAGGGCATGATAGAGAACTTGCCTTATATAGAAGTAGATTAATCCATCTAGTGTGATTTAAGGGGTATCCCTGCCCACCAGTATCATTTCCATTAAAATCCCCACAATTAGTGTATCAATCCTTCAGATTAAAATTTCCAGCTCTATGATATCCTCTTCTAAAATGCAATGCCTTCTCACCCACCCCCAAGGGACAACACATTAAGTCTCTAATAATTTAGCAGGAGTGAGCTCCTTCCCTATAAGCAGAGGTAATACTGAGTACCTGAGAGAAAGGGGTCCTGAAATTGGAAACAGCCTAGGAGGCAAGATACTGAGGTCTAACTTTGTCACAGCCAATCTGATCATTCACTGCAATCTTTGGGGCCTGAGAGAGAAGGGTAATGGTGATCTTGCTTACAGCTTCATTATTTCTTTGTAATTTTTTGGAAACTCATCAGCAAAATTATCCCATGCAATAGTCTAGCTACTCACTAGGGCTGGAATTATGGAGTTCCCCATTGGAATGATTTGGGCTCAAATTGGGAAAAATGTAATTTGTTTTTCCTGTTTGTAGAACTCAGAAATAAGTGTAGGTTTCATTATCACATTTGAGCTTTTCCCTAAGGAGCCCTGAAGGCTTTATAGACCCCATTACCACTGTATTTTCTGGGGAAAGGAGAAGGGAGAGATGGAGGGGGTTGGGAGAGGAGGCACTTCTCTAGGTTTTCACCAGTCAGTGAGACAGATGTGAATTTCTGTATGCATATGTACACACACACACAGAGACATATATACAGCTATATCATGGGTGGGGGTAGAATTAAACTATATAATGGCTAAATTCTTTCCCAATCCAGTGATTGATTATTTCCTCTGGTCCCAGACCTATACTAGACACTATAAAGACATACAAAAATAAAAGACACAGTCCTTGTCTTCAGGAAGACTACATTCTCTAAACATGCCTACCTGCCTGCCTGTATTTTTGCGATTATTAATATTTTTCTATGCCCTATTACCCTCTGGCAGCCTAATACAACCTGTGAAACCCTTTTCAGAATATTTTAATATATAAAAGAAAAAACATAGGTTTACCAAAAACCCAATTACATCAAAATGCAATTTTATGTATCTATCTATCTATCTATATAATTTCCACTAAAATCCCCACAATTAGTGTATCAATCCTTCAGATTAAAATTTCCAGCTTTATGATATCCTCTTCTAAAATGCAATGCCTTCTCACCCACCCCCAAGGGACAACACATTAAGTCCCTAATAATTTAGCAGGAGTGAGCTCCTTCCCTATAAGCAGAGGTAATACTGAGTATATATATACACACACATACATACACATTAATGTGTATGTATGTGCGTGTGTGTCTCTTTATATGTGTATATTCAAGTTCTGAGGCTCCAAGTTAAAAATAATTGCTAATAGAGCTATTGACCAATAAACAAACATTTATTGAGCACCTACTATGTGCTTCCCTTGGCATTGAGAAGGATGGATTCTGGCAAATTTGTGAAGCCTTTGGAATTATTTTTAGTACCCCTATAGTACCTCTCTTTCCTCCATTCCTCCTCCAGTACCTTTTTTCTTCATACTCTTTCCCCCCTTTTAAAATCTAAAATCTAGCACTCAGAAATCATAATAATTGACATTAATATGCCACTTTAAATACATAATTTCATTTGCTTTTCACTGTGAAGTACTAAAGTAACTATTTCCTTCATTTTATATTTGGGAACCTTGAGAGTCAAAAGAATTAAGTAACTTGCCTATGGTCACACAGCTAGAAAGTACAAGGCTTGATGGGACTTTGAATCTAAGACTGTCCTGACTCAGCCCTGCACTCTTTCCATGACTCTTTACTGATTCTTGTAAGGAAATAATTATTAAGTGACTCAAATGTGGCTATACCACTTCTTTTAGAGGGACTTATGGTTGAAACCTTACCTCTAATGATTAAAGGAAACATTATTCTCTGGTAAAGAGATTTCAGGTAGCAGCCAGCTGGTGAAAGAAGTCTTTCAAGAGATTGAAAAAGATACCTCTTACTTCTGAAATCTTGCTCTATAGTTGCTACCCCTTTGATTGACTCATAGGCTTGAATTTGGCATTGGGTACCTTGACAGTTATAAACTAAGATTTCTATTTAGGGAGACAAGGTACAAATGCATCACGAATAAAGAACAGTACCTGTAAGACAAATCTTAATCCTTCATATAGTAATTTAATCAATTGGAGTATCCCTTAGCAAATGGTCTTCATAAGTTGATATTGCAAAAAAAATGTCATTATTTGGTCACCGACCTGATGGTGACACATTTCTTCAAGTTTCGCTAAATTTGTTCTTGTAAAACACATACAAGCTGGAGAAGGAAATAACAAACCAGTCAAGTATCTTTGCCAGGAAAACTCCATATGGGATAAGGATGAGTCAGACATGACTGAAATGACTGGAAAACAAAAAGAGAACACATTACAGAGATGGTTTCAAGGCATCAGGCAAAACTCTCCAGTTTGGTAGGATGTTATGCTCTGCCAACCTACCATTTAAGTATCACGCCTTGATGAAGGATTAGAGTAAAACTCCAGAAGAGGATATCAAAAGTAGTGTATATAGAATTAAGAATGGATGGAGTGCTTCAGACTCTAAGTGCTGCTGTCTCTTTGGCTTATACCTCCTGAAAGAACTTAGCTTTGGGCTCCACCCAAGGAAAATGCAATCTCTGTCTTACTCCTTCATGCATCTCTGTACAACTATTTGCCCAGGGGTTTCTCTAAGGATCATTTCACATAAATTTAACAAGTTGTACTAGACACTACTGGAAGAGATCAAGTTTAGATGAAGTATGAGCACCTCCCTCATGGATTATCATTTAGCTTAGAAGGAGGATATGCTATAAATGCAAAAAGATAGACTAAAATAATATAAAATAGTCTTCTCAGTTGGACATTTAAAGGTCTTCCTAATCTAACTCCAGCTTTTACCTTTCTAGGTTTGTTGTCTATTTCTTTCCTTCACATATAAATTTGAATCAAACTAGAATAATTACTTTAAAAAAATTTAACATTTAATTTTCTGCTTTTGTACTTTTGCTCAGGCCCCTTTCATGCCTCTTAAAATCCTTAGCTTTCCTAAAAGCTCAGCTCATGTGTCTTTTCTCTAGGACAACTTCTCTTGATCCTCTTAATTGTCAGGGTTTTCCCTCCTGAAATTGTCAGATATGTATTTGTTTATCTGCTATTTCCCCTTCCCCCAAGGACTCTGGGATCAAGAATTAATTTTCTTTTTGTCTTTTTAGTCCCATAACAAGCATGAGGACCTTTGAGTTTATAGGCTAAATCTTTAACAAATTGCAGTATTCCATATGCTGACCTTTTAAATATTTGGAGAATTGTCATCAAGTTTTCTTTTATCTAGAGTTGTCTCCCACTTTAGTTGATATAGGATGATCCAAAGCCCTTCATCATCCTTATTGCTCTGCTCTAGATCCCCACTTATCAATGTTCTTAATAGGTAAAGCTCAGAACTGAATTAGTTGGAGTCTGATGAGGGCAGAAGGAAAGGGAGAATTAATAAAAGAGAACAATATCAATAACACTTACAAAAAAGAGAAAGGAGAGGATGATGTCAAGAGATTTTGCAAAACTAGCATCTTCAGACTTGTTAATTGATTGTCTAAAAAAAGATAGGGAAGAATAAAATCATCAAAGAAAACGTCTAGGATGGGAATGTGGAAGAATAAGTGAATGACAGTACCATAAACAAAAATGGTGAAGTCAGAACAAAGAGCAGATTTGGAAGAAAGGTAAACAACTCAGGTTAGGGTGTTTGAGTGTGAGAAGAGGACTACGTAGGAAGACATTACTACTATTTCCTACTTGGATGATTTGGGATGAGTTATATAACTTTTCTGAGCATCAGATTATTCTCTAAAATGGAGAAGTTGAACTAGATGCTCCTTCAGGTTTTTTTTTTCCTGTTCTAAAACAATCCCTAAGAATTATCATAGAAAGTATGGTTGCCTCCAGGTCATGTCTATCCATTGGTCCTAATTCTGCCCTCTGGATCAGTTCCGAACAATCTATTCCTATTCCAGAATAGCTCTTCATATAATTTGTAGCCTCAGATAGCTAGTTTTCATCTCTGTCAAAAACCCAAGAAAGCTTGTGTCTAAAGTGCAGGATGGATTTGAGTTAAATTAAAAAATAGAACTCACAATTTTGAGGCTCTGGAAATGTACTGACTTAGTTTTAGAATCTTCTTCCCAGAAAAACTTTCAGTCTGTATCAGATGATTGAGGAATCACTGTGATAATGTTCAGCTCTCAGTCTAAATCTTATCTTTCCACCATTAATTACTAACTTGAATCATCTCCTAATTGGTCTTACTGTTCATTCTCTACCCTCTCTAATCATTTATTCACACAGCTATTCACAGAGGTGTTATATTTGCTATTACAGATTGTCAATTAACCTGACTTTTTTTTGGGGGGGGGTGCTATTAGGGCTAAGTGACTTGCTCAGGGTTACATGAAGCTTTGACCTACCCCATTTCCATACTGGGTCAGTTCAGCCTTTCCTTAGGCAATCTGGTAGTATCTTACTCCCAGGAGCTCCTTATCTTGGTGCCAGATTTAGTGTGGACACTATCAGCGTTAGATGTAATGTAACTCAGAACTCCGAAATTTAAGGTATTATCCAGCCTCAGTCTACTCAGGAGTATGGATTATATATGTATACCATATATATGAGGTTCTCCTCCATTGTTATAAGAACTTTCACCTGACATGTGATCTTCTCAAACTATCATCTTATAATTCTTCTCCCTTTGACAGTAAAACTTCTGGGAATACATTTATCTACCTGCCTCCACTTTATCCACCTCTCATTTCTCAGAACTGTGTAATCTGACTCCAATTGTACATGTGACAGAAACTGCTCTTGTCAAGGGTACCAGTAATCTTGAACTCTATACCTAATGACTTTTTCTTAGCCCTTATTGTGATCTTTCTGCAGCTTTTGACATTGTATATTTTCTTTCTGGATGATTCTTTCTTCATCTTTGACTTCTAAAACTCTTGTATCTGAAGGATACTGATTTCTCAATCTTTTAGAGACCATTATTCATTTTTTTACCCTTTCACCTGAATTCCAAGCTTCTTTCCTGATCCTCTTGTTTTCTTACCCTTTATTCTTCTTAATGACCTTATAAATTCTTCTGGGTTTAAATACCATCTCTATGTAGGTGACCCACAATCTATATATCTATCTCCAATCTCTCTTTTATAATTTATAATTGTATAACTTACACTGCCAACTGCATGTTTGACATTTGTGACTGTTTTATAGGCCTTTCAAGTGCATGTTTAAAACAGAATTCATTAAGACCTTAAACCAATTCTCCAAACTTCCTTGTTCCTTTGAAACTGTCTTTCCAATCAGTCAGGTTCACAACCTTGCACTCATCCTTGAATCTTTCTCTCTCTCATCTCCCATATCCAATCATTTACCAAATCCTTTTGTTGATTTTATCTTTATATCATCATCTTTTACCTCTGTCTCCTTTTCTCCATTTAGATACAAACTTAATGGCCCTCAAAAATTCATGCATGGATTATTGTAACTATTGTAATAGACTCTTAATTCAGTTCCCTGCTTCCAGGCTTCCCCTTGCCTGCCAATCTAACCTATATAAGTGGCCAAAATAATCTTCCTAAAACACAAAACTGAGTACATCAGTTTTCTGCTTAAAAAAAAAATCTTCACTGACTCACTTGCCTCTTATGCAGTCACATTTACATAGTCTGTGTGTTCTCTATATATTATAACCTTTTAATAGAATGTTAGCTCCTTGAAAGCAAGATTCTTTGGGCCTTGCTTCTGTAACCTTGCACATGATAAGTTTAATAAATGATGATTTTAGACAGTTAAATTCTCAGATTTTAAAGAATCACAGAATCACTCTATAGATTATAGAGAGGAGGTGGATTTTGAGTGCAAAATGAGACTTATTTTCTTGAATAGAGCCTTTGATGGAATTGGTTTTGCTCAGCTGTGTTTACTTGTTACAAGAAATGTGTTTTACTCTTTTTTTTCCTCAATGGGATGGGGAGTTGGGAGGGAAAATAGATTTTTGTTACTTTAAAAAGTAGAGATGTAGGGGAAGAGTGTTACAGATATAAAATGGCTCATGCACTTTCAGATGGGATCACTTTATTGTTAATTTTACTTATAAGGGAGAGTAATCTGTAATTACTTGTATTGTAAAAGGAAAATACATCAATAAAACCTTGGAATGAAATAAGAATCAGAGCCAGAAGCCACCTGAGGCCTGTGATCTCAGTCCATTTTGTGATGACCCAAACCTTGTCCCTTCTACTTGTTGATTTAACAGGTAGCATGCCTGTATGAGAAAGGTACTTTGGGACAGGGAGTTCTGGAAATGCCCTTCAAATAACCTTATGGCCACTGCCTACTTGTAAAGTTGAAGCTCCTAGAATCTGTACATCCAACCACTCCCTCCATATACTCTCTTTGCTCCTGTGTCTCATTCCAGTTCTGTTCCTCCCTTGCTCCCCACTGGGAAAAGCCAGGCTCCATAGCTGACTCTCTAGGGCTTGCTCTTCTCCCCTACTGGAAGGGTGCTATTTTCCAGACTCCCTTCTCTAACCAGCCAGTTCAGTCATTCCAGTTGTCACTACTGTTGTTTAGGGCCAAATCGACGTCAGGCACACAGCTCTGAGATGATGTGCCTTGTGAAACAGGAAACAAAGAAAGAAGAAGCAGGTGGACTGGAGGAGAGACAGACACTGAGTTAGCAGCCTCTTGGAAAAGGAAAAAGAGGAAGAGCTTTTGGACTGTCCATCAGAGGAGAGAGAAAGGGAGTGAGACAGTCAGAAAGGAGGGAGGGAAGGCAGCCAGGGAAGGAGGGAGGAAAGGAGAAAGTATCAGAGTGAATGATGTGCTGTGCTCAGAGGTCAGCGCATTACAAAATGATTTTCGTTAATTATTTATGTCCCATCATCCATTGTACTGCTGGTGAGGAGCAGTGGGATGGCATTTGTGCCTTTCTCTGCGACCCTGGGCTCGGTGATACTCCATTCCTGCAGAGTGAGGGGGCTCAAAGTGGTCTGGGAGCCCTCCAAGAAGCGTGAATTCTTGACCCTTTCTCTGTTTAGGCTCAGAGATGAGAGCCACCTGCAGTCAATAGTGACTCCAACCCAGACCTCAGGTTCCCCAGATACAGTGGGGCCTAGTTAAGTCCATAGAAGTCAGATTTTTTTTTTAAATTTGAGAGTCCAGGTTTCAAATCCTTTTTTTGGGGGGGAATAGTAATTTTAAGGAACTGTATTTTGTTGTTGTTCAGTTGTTTAAATCGTGCCTGATTTTTGGTGACCCCGTTTGGGATTTTCTTGGCAAAGATATGGGAGTAGTTTGCCATTTCCTTCTCTATAGTAAATGGATAGGACACTGGTTTTGGAGAAAACTCAATTCTACAGCAGACATTATAAGCTATGAGATGCTGTGCAGGTCATTTCACCTCAGTTTCTTCAGCTATAAAATGAGGGAATTGGATTAGATGGCTTTTAAAAGTCCCTTTCAGTTGGAAATCTCCAGTCCTAGTTTTTCAACACATGCCAAACATTTATTAAGCATCCACTGTGTGCAGAGAGAATCCTTTGCCGGGCGCTGGTGCTATAGACAATATTCAGACAAAACTTAGTTCCTATAGTCCCTGCAGCATAGCAACTAGTGAGGGTTGTGTCCAGGCCTGGAGATGACCATGTGAATTTGAGAGGCAGAAGAATTCCGAGTCTATCAGCTGTGTTGATGGCAACAAAGGAAGTTTCTACATTGGAGAAGATGACAAAAGGAGGAGAATATATGTTCTCTGCAATCACACTATGATTCATAGTCATCTGATCTCTTTATAGATGAGACTAGGTCTACTGAATATTTCCCAGGTGAACTGATATGGAAGTGCTCTCTCTATGCCTTCCATACTTCCTCCCTTCCCAGTCCCTGACCTTCTATATATTTGCTATAATAAAAGCGAAGAATGCTCATATAATTATTCTGTATATAGAAAGGTACCCAGGCTTCTCACTTCTATCTTCTTCTCCCTTCCCCAAATACTCTCAGTAAGTGACAGAATGGAAACAGAAAAAATACCTAGCATCTCATTGGAGCTGGCTTCTGCACACACCTGATAAGATCAACTCCAAAAGGCTGTATAGCATCAAGAACTCCTGAGTTATTGTCTGGAAATCTAGGTTCAAGTTTAGGATTCAGTACTTAGAAGCTGTGTACAGCCACGGGCAAATTATTTAACCTTTCTAAACACAGTGTTATCTGTAAAATCGGAATTACAGTACTTATCTCAAGAGGTGTTGTGATGAAAGTTCTTTGTAACCTTAAAGGGCTTTATAAACAGAAATTGTTAAAGTCACCCTCAGTTCTTAGAAATGGCTGTTAGTCGAAAAATAGATAAAGTTAAAATCTAAGGAGATTTCTTGGGTTGGGGATAGGGATGGGTATGGAAATGGAAAATCAGCTAGTTTAGATTCATCTGAACTTCTGTTAATCCTGGAACCTATCATTTTCTTTTTCTTTTTTTTTTTTTTTTCTTTTTTCTTTTTATTTACCAGATATATGCTTGGGTAATTTTACAGCATTGACAATTGCCAAACCTTTTGTTCCAATTTTTCCCCTTCTTCCCCCCACCCCCTTCCCCAGATGACAGGTTGACCAATACATGTTAAATAATATATATAATTTATATATACAATATATGTATACATGTCCAAACAGTTATTTTGTTGTACAAAAAGAATTGGACTTTGAAATAGTGTACAATTAGCCTGTGAAGGGAATCTAAAATGCAGGTGGACAAAAATAGAGGAATTGGGAATTCTGTGTAGTGGTTCATAGTTATCTCCCAGAGTTCTTTCGCTGGGTGTAGCTGGTTCAATTCATTAATCTTTATTGGAACTAATTTGGTTTCATCTCATTGTTGAAGAGGGCCACGTCCATCAGAATTGATCATTATATAGTATTGTTGTTGAAGTATATGATGATCTCTTAGTCTTGCTCATTTCACTCAGCATCAGTTCATGTAAGTCTCTTCAGGCCTTTCTGAAATCATCCTGTTGGTCATTTCTTACAGAAGAATAATATTCCATAATATTCAAATACCACAACTTATTCAGCCATTCTCCAATTGAGTGGCATTCACTCAGTTTTCAGTTTCTGGCCATTACAAAGAGGGCTGCCACAAACATTCTTGCATATACAGAATCTATCATTTTCTGTATCTATCTTATCCTGTCTTTCTCTTTCTCTTTCTGTCTTTCCTTTTCCTTGATTCTTCCCAGAATGAGGGGGAGGGGAGGATGAGAAACACTTCTCTTTCTTCCTCACCCCCTGCTCAGTGACCCACAAATACATTTACTCTTGGCTTATGTCTACTCTAAAAATTTAATTTTGCCTCTATGCATTAAATCAATGTTTATGATTCTATTATTGCATATACTTTATATGTTTATTTGTGTCCACTTTTTTGTGAGTTTAGATTATTGGCCCCTATAAAGTAGGCTACAAGTCTTCTTGTTTAGAAACTAGCCTTTTGCATTGTCTGTTCAGTATCTAACCAATTCTATGTCACTGTATTAATGAGCAACAACTTCATGTCTAGTCCTGCATGAAATACTCTGTCTCTCCCCTCTGGGAGCTTTTGCTCTAGTTGGAAAAGGCAAGATTAGTATATGTGAAGTGAATGCTTCTCCAGCTCTATAACTCTTGATTTTATAAAATAATAATAAGCAATACAGAATTATTGATATAATTTATTGTTTGGTGAAAATTTTACTTCTTTAAGAATTTAGAGATCAGGTCAAGGCAGCCTGCGATAGAAAAGGGAGAATGACTTGAGATGGATGCTAAAGGATTGTTAGAGTTAGATAGAAGGCTGAGAGGGCATTTTTTTTTTTTGGAGATACTGCTATACAACCTACAGAGTTCTCCCTCTTCCTTGCTTTCCTCTCATGCATTGCTGATACTTAGCTCACATCTCCTTGTCTTAATGAGATCAAATATTTCTAAAACACCTTTGAATGCTAGATAAATGATAGATCCCTTTCCCAGGCTTAGAGTTTTCTGGTATTTTAAAATCAGTGCTCTCTTTCCCTCCAGACAACATACACTTGAGCTCTGCCAATTTCCATCCCTTCATCTGTTCCTATAAAGCCTGCCTCTTGTTGCATCTCTTTCATCCCTTCACTATTAGACCTTCATTCTCTTTATCACTGTTATCCTTTCCCCCTCAACCCTGCCTCTCATTCAAGTGTTTTCCTGATACTGAAATCTTCATAGTGTTCCCCATCCAATTTATTCAGGGGACAGGTGCTATAGGGATGTGCACATGGAGAGAATGAGATATTTCCCCCCCACACTCTCTGTAAAGGGAGGATAATGATGCTGAGCTCTTCCCTCCCAGGGCGTTATGAGAATCAGTGAGTTAATGTCCATAAAGTATTATAATTACTCCATGGAGTCATCTGATGGAGCGATGAGAAACTGGGCATCTGGCTCTAATTTACTCAGAGCTAGAGAATTTAGGCAATAGCAGCAGCATTTTTATTCCATCCCTCCCCTTTTATGTGTACTAACCACTCACCCTAATGCAAAACTGAATGTCTGAGCTGAGAGAGATATATACTAGGGAGAGCTAATCATAGATATTTAGATTTCAAAATGTTAGAGCTGAAAGGAGCCTTAGAGATCTAGTCCAACTTTCTCACTTTAGATGTGGGGTAACTGAGGCTTAGGAAGACAAAGTGATTTTCTAATATCACCCAGATTTGGGATTAGGTTTTGTCTCCTAACTTCCAGGCCAGTGCTATTCATTCATTCATCTATTTAAATATAAATTGAGTGTCAATTGTATGCAAAGGATTATTTTAGATATTACAATAATTCATCAACACTGCTTCTTCATTTTAACCCAAATTTGAATAATCAAATAGCTTTTAAAAGACCTTGTTACTTAGTAGGCTTTTCTGTTAACCTTTGTAGTGTCTGGCACATAGTGAGCACTTAATAAATGCTTTAAAAATTGATTGATCTTCTGTTGTGTTCCTATGTACCTCTTAGTCTTGGTATAAACCAAATATCTTTTCTGAAATACTCTGTCCCTTCTCTGTTAAAGCCATCAGCCTTCCTACTTTCAAAATTTTGTTAAAAAGTCACTTCTAACAGCCAAATTTGTCTTTAGACAAATTCTATCTTGTTGGTTACTGAATTCACTCCAACATTCCTTTATCATTTATATAACAAGTTACTTATAGCTGTTTTAATTTACCCATTTGTATAGTTTTACTGTCATTTGTTCTTTCTCATATATGCATATGCTATTTCTCCCATTATTTTAAGCTGTAAGCCTTTGGAAAACAAATGCTATCTGTTCTATTTCCCTTTTATCACCCCATGGTGCCATGCTCAGAATTCAGCACTAACCCCTTGTTAGCATAACATTCAAGGCTTTTTACAATCTGACTCTATATTTCTTAAGATTTTTTCCCTGACAGAAAACTTCAAGGCTTTTCATTGCCTATCAAACTTCTGCATTCTCACTGCCATGCCTTTTGTTCATATTGTTTCTCCTTCATGGAAAGAGTTTGTGCCTCCTACCTCACCCCAACTCAAACACTTGGGAATCCCTTCTTTCTTCTCTAAGTGCTGGGTGGGCAAGGGCTGTATAGGTACTGACTTAGTCCTTTCTCTACTGGTAGCTCAGGTAGGGGCCCTGTGCTGGGTATTGATCTAGCCCTTCCTTCTGCTGGGGAGCTAGGAATTTACCTTCTACCCACATTAGATTTTTTCTGCACTGTGTTCCCAAAGGACTGACAGTCTTTTGGTACAGTTCTGGGCCATGTGAAGGAGTTTATAGATGTTTTACTTCTATTTTCTTTATTATTGTTCCTTCTAGTGAGCATTTTAGCATGTTATTGGAGTGTCTATGGAAAATTTGGGCTCTTCTAGGTCCTGACATGTTGCCATGTTCCCACAATGTAGGACCCTTCACCTCTCTAATACTCAATTTTCTTATTTGGAAAATAGGAGAATCAGAGGTCCCTTCCAACTCTAAATCCTTTGAGAATTATAATCCTGAGTCCTATTACCATTTGCTTCCAAATTATGGCCAAAGATTTCATCAGTCATGGTTTGCTGTGGGATGAGGAAATGATGGATCCCTGATGGGGGGACAAAGATGCTCAGTATACAAACCTGCTAATAGAGCATGTTGTTCGGGAAATAAATCTGGACAAGTTTGTCTTGTTTTTGTGACAGAATAGGGTCAATGTCTGTAAATTGTAGACAAATGTTAACAAAGTCACTAATTTTAGTTCTGTCTCTAATTCCTTCATGAAGGTTAGTTATCTGTTAGGTTCAGTTAAACTTGTGCTTTCCTAAGAACTATCAACCCTTGAAAATTCTGAATTTATGAAATTGAAACTTCATTTGCTTTACTTGCTTTAATTCAATTGCTCTTACTGGCAGGCATTGGTGATTAGATCAGACTAGGGAGCTATCAGTTCAAACAAACAAATATTGCAGTAGACTACAGAAGAATGAACCAAGAGGCAGTATGACATAGCCACTTTTGGAGTAGGGAAGACTTGAATTTAGGTCTCACTCTGATACATACTTTCTGATCTAGGCAAGGCACTTAAACTCTAAGTACCAAGGCAATTCTTTAAGATATTAAATTAATAATAATTATAGCTAATATTTATATAGTGATTACTATTTGCTAGGTACTGTACTGTTTTTTATAATTATTATCTTGTGTGATCTTCAAGACAGCCCTAGTAGATAAGTGCTATTTTTATCCCCATTTTACAGAGATAAAACTAAGGCAAAAAAAAGTTAACTAATTTCCCGGGGTCACACAGCTAGGAAGTACCTGAGGCTGGATTTGAAATACTATCTTCCTGACTCCAGGTCAAGGGCTTTATGTATTATCTCTCCTGGATGCCCTAAGAAGTAGAATAGCTTTTTAGCATTAGAGAGGAACATTCCCACTGGGATTTTCTCTAAACCATTGAAATCACAGATATGGACCCAAATTAAAACTACTATAATGGACCAAGGAATTGAATTTGCTAATAATTATTTCTCTTTTATAAAATCAGCTCAAGTTTTTTCCCTCCCCTGATCTTTCTCCTTTCCTTTATCTACTCTTTTTGCCTCTCTCTTCTCCTCTTCTTTATCCTTTCCTCAACTTCCTTCCTTTCTTTATGTACAAATTCCCCCCATTCCTTATGCACTATGGCTCATATTCTCATTTGCTATTTTGAGAAGTTTTTCTTTTTGATGCCATACTTTGCAAGCCATACATTTAGAGATTTTTTCTTAGGGAGTTGATTAATACCATGTTCAATTTCTTTTTCTAAAATGGAACTATTTAAGTAATTTATTTCCAATTCTGTTAATTTGGGCAATCTATATTTTTGTAAGTATTCTTTCATTTTACTTAGTTTATCATATTTATTGACATATAGTTGGACAAAATAACTCCTAATTCTTGCTCTAATTTCCTCTTCATTGATGGAAAGTTCTCCTTTTTTATTTTTGATATTAACAATCTGATTTTCTTCTTTCCTTTTTTTTTTGATAAAAAGTATATTCCTTTGTATTCATTTAATTTTCTCTAAACAGCTATCAAATCTAACTTTTCTTGAATTCTATTTACCTCCTTAACTTCTTTCTTATTTATTTTGTGGTTTGATTTATCTAGTTCTGAGAGAGCAAGGTTGAGATCCTCCATTAGTATAGTTTTGCGAATTCTTCTTGTGGCTTTCTTAACTTCTCCTCTAGGAATTTGAATGCTATATCACTTGGTACATATATATTTAATGTTGATATTATTTCATCATCCATGGCACCCTTTAGCAAGATGTAGTTTCCTTCTATATCTCTTTTAATTAGATCTATTTTTGTTTTTGCTTGATCTAAGATCAAGATCACCACCTCTGCTTTTTTTTTTTTTTTTAACTTTAGCCAAAGCATAATAGATTCTGCACCAGCCTTTTACCTTTATTCTGAATGTATCACTTGGCTTTAAATGTGTTTCTTATAAACATCATATTGTAGGATTCTAGTTTTTAATCTAGTCTGCTATCTGCTGCCATTTTATGGGAGAGTTTATCCTATTCACATTCATAGGCAAAATTACCAATTCTGTATTTCCTACCATCATGTATTCCTCAAGTTAGATTTTTCTCTTTCCTTTCCCCCTTTTCCTCCTCCCCAGTATTTTGCTACTGATTATTGCCTCCCTCAAACAGCCCTCTCCTTTTACAATTCTTCACCCTTTTTTATACCTTTCCCCTTGCACTTCTATTCTCTCTTCTATTAGTCTCCCCCTTTCCTTTCCCTTTTCCACTCCTACTTCCCTATAGGATAAGACACTTTCTCTGTGAAGCTAGATATATCTGATATTTTCTCTTTGAGCCAAATCTGGGGAGAGTAAGATTCACACAACACTTACCTCCCTTCTTTCTTTCCCTCAGTTGTAATAGGTCTTTTTTGTCTCTTCATAAGATGTAATGTACCCCATTTTAACTCCATTTTCCTCTTTTTCCAGTAGAATCCCCTTTCCTCCTCTAGTTTCTTTTTCGTGTCATCACAATAAAATCAAATTATACCTGCACCCTTTAAGTATATTCATAATAGAGATACAGATTTCAAGAGTTAAACATATCTTCTCATATAGGGATATAAGCTTTTTAACTTTTAAAAGAATTTTTTTCCCTTTCCTTTTTACCTTTTTATGGCAAGCCATGCACTTGGAAAGGAGAGGTTCTAATTCTAGATTTAGCTATACAAATTACCTCATAAACCTGGGCCAGAGAAAAATTAGATTTGGCCTAAAAGATATAAAGCTGTGGGCCAGGTGAGGATTTTAATTGAGTTGTGGCCTACTTGAAGAAAGCCTAATTTATGGAACTTAGAAATTATTCAACAGCTAACACAGGGGGTGATTCCCCCCATTACATCCATAAAATAGATTCACCTTAGAGATTTGGGGTAAAGAGGGGTTGAGTAGAGAAACTTAAAATTAAAGTCCCAGAAACCCCTGCCCAATTGAAAAAGAATCAGGTAGGAAAAAAATAGACTTTATAAATGTTAATATTGTCTGTGAAAGAACTGGATTCAATTAATAAAAATTCTGCTGAAACATTTATTGCATAAAGCAAAAAGGTGTCCAAAAATATCTAAATTCTGACCCATAAAACTGAACTGGTTTTGCTGAATTAAAGAATTTTAAAATGAGAAGAAAATTCAGAAAATTTATCCTCCTAATTTTTCCAATGAGCAAACCAAGGCATGCAGAGGTAAAGTGACTTGCCCAGAATCACATATCATGCTAATGATAGAATTTAAATAGAACAGGGTCTCCTGAAATCCTTTTAATTTCAGATAAAAAGATTTGGCGCTATCCTGTTTCTGGAAATGTGTGGGTGGGGCTACTTCCTGTGTCACAGAAGTGGTCCAAAGAGGTTGTGGGGTAATAGATTTACATAACCTATCTGAGGGTCCTTTGGTATTTTCTAAGTCTGATGCATCTAGCAGAAGATGCCATTTTCTCTGGATGCTTTCCTCATACTGGCTTCTGGGTGTACAAACACTGTTATTTGGCACATCCGGTGGATTTACCTGGAGTATGTCTTTGTTTAGCCTTCTAGGCAGGAGTTAGTGGTCCCAATTTTGTTTCTCAGCTCAGTCTTAGGCGGAGGTAGCTAACAAACAGATCTGGGCTGGGCAAGGCAAGCTGGGAAGAGTCCCTCCACTAAAGCGACCTCCCCAGAGCCCTGCCTTCTCCCCACGTCCTCAAGCTCTTTAGGGACAGAGGTGGGCGATGCTACCTATTGCTTCTTTTAAAGACTCTCAACCCCTTCTTTGAGAAGCACTGGCCTGTTATGGGGGCCCTGTGCCATAGAGCTTCCTGTCTCTTTTCTTTTGTTAAAGCCAAATGAAACAATGTAATTAGCTTGTTACAATTAAAGTGACTCGACTGGATAAATTGTAATCACCCAGAATCAAGTCAGGCATCCCTGCAGGTCCCGGACATCGCAGCTGAGCTGCCTCATTTGCATAATTAAAATATACAAATGATAATGGATTTTGTACTCAATTTCCAGCGGCTGTGAATTTGAGAAACTCTGAAATTAGAATAACGGAGATGAAGCCCGCCTTGAGGGTAATGGGGATGACAAGTTTTGACAGTAGGGGTGTTTATAACGCTAGTTTCTCGCTACAAAATAAATAAGTACAAAAAAGATTAGACAGCGATATTAGTTAATAGTTCCGTGGGCAGTGCGAAGTGCCGATAGACTAGTGATTACCTCTGCAAATGTGCGCTGCCTTTTTTTTTTTTTTTTTTTTTTTTTTTTGACAAGCTCTGCCTGACCTTAGGGGATACCTTCCTCCTGATTATGAGAAATTGAGAATGAATTAAATGCATAAAAAGGGTTGTCACAGATCGACAAACGGAAGAAAGAAAGAGAAATGAAATTAGTCTTGCTGCTCTTGCTTCTAGCTGGGGAGGGAGGGAAGAAGAGGGAAAGTATTTGTGTGGGGGGGAGGGGACAGGCAAAGCCCGAGAGAGGGAAAGGATAGAGAAGTGCCATGGGCCAAAGGCATGGGGCATATTACAAAATCAGGGGCTACTGGACAGATTACAGACAGGAGACAGAGGTGGATCTTTATGTGGTGTGAAGAGGGATTCTGGGGAAATCTCCCCCCAAATATTTCTGGGTCTCTGAAATTCTAAAGCTCACTCCTCTGGACTGATTAATGCCCTCCTTAATTAAATTCAGTGCAGCAAGCATTTGTTAAGTGTCTACTGTATATAAAATACAGTGCTCAGTGCTCTGTAGTTTTCAGTGTGCCTTTGTGAATGCATTTATGTTTAGTTTCCCAAGTGACAGGGCATATGAAATGGTTGTTGTGGACAACTTTTCAACTTTGAGTCACAAGAATCATGGATAATATGTATACACCATTCAGATTAAGGACATGCCCCTAAATCTGACTTTGATTCCAGTGGACATGACTAAGTGGTAAAGCATGAAATACTTTAGAAAATGCCTGACTCCCATCATGAGGAGATCATTGAACTTTTCTGGGACTTTCCTCACTTATAAAATAGGAATGATAATAATACGGGTACTGCTTATCTCACAGGGTTGTTGAAGGGAAAACACTTCATTAATCTTAAAGTATGCAGAAATGTAAGTCAAATTTTCTCTGGCTGAGAAAGGTTCCAGGGCAGTGTGGAGGTGTTGAACACATGTTTTGAAGAGTAAGAGAAAAGAACAATGAAATTCTGAAAGTGAGGAAGGAGTTGGATGGATGGGGCACAGAAAAGAAACCAACTACTTCACAGCCCCTTCATATCTGGCCCTGGATGAAGGAATTCTCATCCCGTAACCTCAGGGCACCAGCTGCAACCAGGCTTGAGTCTGGGGACCCTGCCCTCTTTTCAGTTTCCTTCAGTGAATTATCTTCCTTCATTAGATTATAAGCTTCTTGAGGGCAGGGACTTCATTATTATTATTATTATTATTTTTTATTATTATTATTATTTGTAGCATTAGTACTTGACATATAGAAGATACTGAATAAATTCATTGTTGACTGAGATGATTTGTCCTCAATCAGATAGTTAATAATAGGGCTGCCAGGACATGAATTCAAGTCACTTAACTTCTACTATGTGATATGAGCCCAAAATGTGGCACAAATGATAAGAATTAATTGTTTAACTTCTGATACATTTTTTTCCTGTCCTTTGATAACTCTTACCAATTTATATATAAAACACTTAAGGACAGAGAACCTTATTGACTGCTGGTCTTTGCCTCAATTCAGTAAATCAAAAAGGGACAAACCACAAAATAAATTTGTTTGTTTTTTTTTTTTCCTTAAAAGGTTAGACATTGATACTCATTAAGAGGTAGGAGAAATATCATGGCTTCATGTGCAGAATAACATGGGTTTGGTTTTTGCCACCAGCTTGGCCGACCACAGTATTGATTTGGGGTTATGGAAGGAAGTTAGTTGAAGATGGGGACAGCAGCTTAAAAAATGGCGTTAGGCTCTGGAACTGCTAGCTCTGATATAACCTTTGTGGGGACTGACTTTGCCTGAATTGAAGGTCATGCTTACTAGTATCATATGAAGGTCATATGAAGGACACAATCATTTCTTTTCTTGAGTTCAGAGTGATGTTGGTGGATACCTATTTGGCATAGAATATAGGCTCCAGGACTTGGAATCAGGAAGAACTAAGTTCAAATCTGGTCTGACATTTACTATTTGTGTGACTCTGGGCAAGTGACTTTTAAAAAAAATTGCTTTAGTTTCCTTATCTGTAAAATTGGGGAAGAGAAAGTATTCTATTGGCACAATGCAGTATAGCATATTAACAGTCTGTGTATCACTAAAACTGATTGTTGCTTAGTTAAGCTTTTCGTTATGAAAAGCAAATTTTAGGACTTATTTTAAAAGAAAAAAATCTCTAAATGATCAGAAGACGGCATTGTGGACTGAAGTGATCAGGGAAGGCTTCATGAAGGATGCCTTGCAGTTTGAGTTGGGCTTCACTGGATGAATTGTATTTGTATAATAGAGGAAAAGAGAGCTGTGGTCACATGAGGGAAGAGAACAGATTGAGCAAATGTACAGAAGGGGAAGAGAAGTTAGCTAGTGCTTTAGATTGAGGTAAAGGGGTAATTAACAGACTACCAAGAAGATTCAGTAGCTTAATCTGATTCGTCAATGGGCATTATAAGTATCTGACCCTAGAAATAAGGGAAACAAGAAGCTGTAATTGGCACTGATCTTACCGAGTTCTGTGAATTGGAGAAGGAGATAAAATACCATCATGAGTTTCCAAAAGGAATTCTGTCTCAGTAGGTCTCCCAGCAGGATATTAATTGGCAACTCGTATTAGCCTATGAATCACCCTTCATGGCCCTGGGTTGGAGTTGATTGATACCTGATGCCAAGAAACAATGGGGAGAGGTGCCAGGGCAACAGCACCTTCTCATGCCTGAGGAGGTACCACATGTGACTCTTGGCAGAAGCCTCTGACATATGTGTCATATTCTCTGTTCCTTGGAAAGTGCTACAATTCCTAGTCTTTTAAATAATCCTGGAAAGAGATTAAAACCAGGTGACCACTGATGATTGTAATCTTTTGCCTGGTGAATGGATCATAGAATAAGAGTTACAGCTGAAAGGAATCTCTGAGGTCTTTGAATCCAACATATTTATTTTGTAGATGAGGAAATTGTGTCAGATAGATTTAATGATAATATATAGCAGAACTGGGACTTGAATCCAGGTTTTCTGACTTCAAATTTAGCAGTTTTTTCACTGTCACATTGCTGGGGGGAGAGAATGATGATGATGTTAATCTAGTTTTGTCCACTGGAATTATATATCTACTGGAGATAGGACCTTTTGAGGGCATGTTTCTGATCCAAAGAAATAATTATGGTAGTTCATACAAAAGCATCTAGATTAGAGTCAGAGGACTTAGTTCAAATACCCAGCTCTGCCACTCACTATCTGTATCAGCTTGGGATGATCATATCACCTCTCTGGGCCTTTGTGTCCTCATCTGTAAAAGGAAAGGACTGGATTAGATGATCTTCAATCTGTCTCCTTCAGTTCTAAATCATTGACCTGAATGACCACGTCCCAAAGAAGGGCAATATCAAAAGTTTGAACAAGTGATTCAGACAATTCTAACTTCTCTTTGGGGCAATGGCTAGAGTGCTTGTTCTAAGGTCAGGAAAACTCATTTTCCTGAGTTCAAATCTGGCCTCAGACACTTCTTAGATATGTGACCTTGGACAGGTCACTTAACTCTGTTTGCCTCAGTTTTTTCATTTATAAAATGAGCTGGGAAAAGAAATGACAAACTACTCCAGTATTTTTGCCAAGAAAAATGGAGTCATGAAGAGCTGGACATGACTGAAACCATTCAATGACAACAACAACCAGCAACACAAACCAACAAGAACAACAACAACAACAATAACAACTAATTTCCCCTTAATTTCTTACTAGGGATCTCTCCAATAAGTTATGTAAACTCTTCTTGAATCCTCATATATTGTCAGCAAGTGTCACTTCTCAGGGATAACAAATCCCCTCTGGTTGTTAACTATAGAAAGTAAGTTTTGTTTTGTTTTTTAAATTTCTTCTACACACTGAATAAAGCACTGGATAGAAGACTTGATTTCACATCCTGCCTCAGTCACTTATTAGTTGAGTGACCCTGGGAAAATCATTTAACTTCTCTGGGTCTCAGTTTTCTCATTTGTAATAGGAATATGTTGGACTTGATGACCTCTATGAACCCTTCCAGTTCTTTTGATCTTGGGATCCTCCCTCTCTCAAGTTTTGGAAGGATCTACCAAAGTTCCAGTGTCTGTGATTTGTGAACAAATGATTACCCTTCTCTTTATGTCTATCTATGATGAGTTTATAGACTTTCCTCTTATTTCCTTTTCTCCTATGTATCTCAAGAAGAGATCTAATTGTTAAATTCTTTATTCAACTCATTCTATTCATTTACACTTCTATTCTTTTGTGGAGATTTTGGAAAGCCAAGAGTCAAGTTCCTTCCCACCACCATCTTGTCCCCTGATGTTTCCTAACAGGGTATAACCTTTCAGAGTTCTGACTGGCCCCAAGCCACATAGATTAGGAGAGTCTGGCATACAGCTGCATGACAAAGCCCTGTGAACTTGCATTTGGGAAAAGGAAGGGCTCAGAGTCTTGTGCCAACCTGTCATCAAGGCTGCCAGGTTCACACTCTCTCCATGTGTGATGCCAGGCAGGCCTGGCCCTCAGCAAAATAGTGAAGTAGGAAAAGTTTGTTTTTGGCATATTGATGCTTACCATTACTTAATTGGTTTGGAAATGCAAGGCTAGCCCTAGGTGTAATCTGATTGTTTCCTCCTATGCATTATGCCTGTGGTTCCAGTAGTGGAAATCAGGTGACATGTGGTGAGTAATAATGGGGACATTGCTTCAATAGTTATTTCCCCCTGGCACGGCTACCTGAAACTTGAAGAGCATATGACCCATTCAAATCATATTTTTCTATTATAATATTATACTTTATCAATAGAAGGGAAAAGAAAGGGAACAAGCATTTATATAACATTTACTATATGCCAGTCACTGTCCTAAGGGCTTTGTCTCATTTCATCAACATAACCCTTCAACGGACATGCTATTATTATTCCCATTCTGTATGTGAGGAAACTGAGGCAAAAGAGGTTCTTGCCCAGAGTCACACTAGTAGTAAATGTCTATTAAAATAATAATATTGATTTTTACAAGGGTGACTAATTTTTTTTAACAAACAAGTCTATGGGTCACAGTTTTGTAATCTATAAAATTAGTGGGTTGCAGAGAAGGTCTCTCCCAGGTTGGAAATTCTAAATCTAAGAATCATAAGATATAATAAAGAGCTATTTTGAAAGAAAGACAAACACCTAAGCAATGATTGATACATTCTCTCGACAAACCTCAGCTCTTATTAACTATTGCTTAATTTAACACTTTGTTTCCCAGTCTTAAGTGGAATTCCTACTGATTTTTTAATCAATAATTTTTTAAAAAATGGTTTTCTCTGTCAGGTCTGGCTGAGCTAGAAAAGCTTTCAGTAAGGGTTTTACAATGAACTATTTCTAAGGCCCAACCTATCTAAATGGAAGAAGGCACCAGAAACTTAAGTGTCTGCCAAGGCAACTCATCATTTATCTAGAATGCCTACTGTGTGCTAAATAACTATGCTAGGTGCTGGGAATACAAATGGAGAAATGAAATAGTCCTTACCCTTGGGGAACTTATTTTGTACTGGGGAGATTTATCTTTTTGCCACCCAACTCATGAAAATATTCAGTGAGGATCCAGGGAGCTATGATCTATCTCAGTAAAGGAAGAACCTTATTTAAAGTGTTGAAATGAGACATCTTTGTGTTAATGCCTCGGCTTTCAAGATGGTACTTTGTCTCTTTGATTTAACATCAAAGGACTCTACATGGTCCTTGACTACTTCTCCACCCCTCATTCAGAGTCATAGTGTCAAAGTCTCTAATTTATTTGCTGACAGCTTACTAGTCTTACAACACGTATTACTTTCCATTTCTCATCCTCATTCCTTATATCCAATCCATTGCTAAGTCTTGTCACTTCTATCTTTATAAATATGTCTCTTCTCCACACATATTGCCATAATACTTGTACTTTCTGTCCATCATTTCCCACCTAAATTATTGTAGTAGCCTTGTGGTTACTGCCTGAAAGGTGATCTTCCTTCTTTCTCAAGGAAGTCAGCATCTGAATTCAGTGGTCTTCCCTTCTCTCCAACATTTACCCTTAAGCTAAGAGACTTCAGCAACCGTGTTGATTTTTATTCAAAATTCTTGCTCTCCCAATTCCTTAACCTTCTTAAATCTCATGACCTTCTTCATCTAAGTAATACACAGGGATGGTTACACATCGTTTCTCTCCATTCTCTAGAAACATTATATTTTGTTAATTAAAAGCTCTGACCTTCTGATCATAACTTCCTTCATTCTATTCATCACTCTATATGTTTTCACTTTTCCTAAGCCCATTCTTTGCCTTTATGGAGAGCTCGAATCCTTTTAAATTTCAGTACTTTAGCAGGCCCTCATCCTTGCTCTGACTGCCTCTCAAATATTGCGACCGTTACTATGAAATTTAACTCTACACTTTCCTCTTCTCTTGAATGCTTTGCTACCTTGTCCTCTCCTTGCTTATTTCTTCTTGCCAGATTTCAATCCTGAATTAATCCTATTACCTGCCTTCTCCATTTCTACTGATATGCTATTGAATGGGGCTGAAGATACTCAAGATAACCTGCTGGCTGGATAAATTATAAATTCATGTTATACAACTTTAACTGGGCTTTTACTAAATCAAGTTGATACTTTTATTCTTTCCTGTTTGGTTCCCTATCTTACATTCCACAAAAACATAATATTCTTTTCCCCTCAAGCTGGCATTTGATGTGGGCACTTTCTTTATCTCCTTTTCTTTTTCCCAAAACCAATTGACAGCATCTCCTACTCCTTGCTCATTTCTCCCAGTCTCTGACGGTAAGGTAACCATTCTCTTTTTTAAAGCCAAAAATTTTACATGTGCGCTTGATGCCATCTTCTCTTTTCTTCTCCAGCAGATTACAACTTCAATCAGCTCATCTCTCTCTTTGATTTTCTGCTTCTGTCTCGTCTTTTTTTCTGTGCCTCTTTCTATATATCTTTCTGTATCTCATTGGGTCATATAACTCCATTGCTCAAACACCTCCACTGATTCCCTATTTTCTGTAGGCTAAAATGCAAAATATTCACTTTTCTTTATTTCAATACTCACTCTGGTGCCATTTTCTCTGTGAGGCCTTCTTATAGTCCTATAGTTCTCTCAAATCATGAATTCTTAATTTCTGATGGATATTTCCCCATTGCCTTCAAACATATCAAAATCTTCTTGAAACTTAAAATCATTAGATCTTTCCTTTTTCTCAAGCTGTCACATTATATTTTTCCTCCATTTCTCATCCAAAAAGAAAAAAAAATCTGTCTCTTGACATTCTCTCCTCTCACTAACTCCTTAACTGTTTGCAATACAGCTTCTGACTTTGTTATACAACTGTGAAATGAATGGCTCTCTTCAAAGTGACCAATAATCTCAATCTCTTTCTCCCTCTCTCTCTCTCTCTCTCTCTCTCTCTCTCTCTCTCTCTCTCTCTCTCTCTCTCTCTCTCTCTCTCTCTCTCTTTCTCTCTCTTTTCCCCCACCTGAGGCTGGGGTTAAGTGACTTGCCCAGGGTCACACAGCTAGGAAGTGTTAAGTGTCTGAGACCAGATTTGAACTCAGGTCCTCCTGAATTCAGGGCTGGTGCTCTATCCACTCCCCCACCTAGTTGCCCCCCACCAATAATCTCTTAATTGTGACATTTAATGGTCCCCCCACTTCCTCACCCCCAGTCCTCATCCATTTTGATTTTTCTGTTGCATTTCTTAGCAGTTTTAGTTTTATATACCCAATTGTCTACTAGACATCTCAAATGGAATGTCCTAGAGACATCTTAAACTGAATATGCCCCAAATAGAACGAATTGTCTTTTTGGTGTTCCTCCCAAAACTCTTTTCTCTTCCAACCATCCCTATTTTTGTCAAAGGAAACACTGTCTTTCTAGTCTTCCAAGTTCGTAAGCTTATATGTGGAATCACTTGCCAAATCTTACCATTTCTTACATATCTCAAATATAATGCATTCTCTCTACTCACCAGTTGCCTCTCACTTAGATTCTTGCATCAGTCTTCTAATTGAGCTCCCTGCCTCAAGCCACTCCCTACTTCATTTTTACACAGTGATGCCCAAGTGATTTTCCTTAAGTGAAGATCTGAATATGTCATTCTTGTCCTCAATAAATTTACATGGCTTCCTATTGCCTTTAGAATAAAATATAAGCTTCTTTATCTTTAAAAGCCCTTTAAAGCTTGGCTCCAACCTATCTTTTTAGCCTCATTGGACATTACTTTCCCTCCTGTCTCCTATGACTCAGTCAAAGGGGTCTTATCTATGCATCTCATTTACAACACTACATTTCTCATATTCCCCTGTCCAACTGTCTTGTGCCTGGAATGCAAACCCTCTTCAACTCTCCCTTATAAAACTTCTCTACTTTTAAGACAGAGCCTAAGTATTACTTTTTACATGAAGCATTTCCTGTTCCCCTCAATTGCTAAGAAGTAAGGAGGAACATAAGCATTTATTGTGCCTACTATATGCCAAATTTTTAACTTAGGACTTCCTGACTAGCTGCTTCAAAGCTTCTAGTGCTTTTTATCTCAAACTACCTAGTATTTAATTTACACTTATTCTGTATATATATATATATATGTATATATATATATGTCTGTGTGTGTATATATATATATATGTATATATACATATATATACATATATATATATATATATATATATATATATATATATATATATATCCTCATTGTCTCTTCCATTGGAATGTTAGTTCTTTGTAACTATAGATTGTTTTATGCATTATATTTTTATCCCCAGTGCCTAAGTTTTTATTCCATTTTAGATACCCTAAATGTTTGAAGTTATGCTGTTAAAGATAGTGAAAAAATAGTGTAACTAAAGATAAAGACAAAAGAAAAGTGAAAAGATAGTGTACCTGTTTAGACTTTAGTATTTTACAATTTACTTTTGCTTTTGAGAAATATTTTATTTTCTTAAACCCTTTTTATTTTGAACATTAAAGTCAGAATATGGTATTGTAGGAAAAAATCTTCTATTGGGAATCAGAAAATATGGTCTGAATCTTGACTCCAACACTCACCACCATGTGAGAATGGTAAAGTCATTTAACTTTTTTTTTTTTTTTCTAAAATAGCCTCAGTTTCCTCTGTGAAATGAATCATTTGAATGATGATTCAGAGGTCCTTCCCACCTTTAGGTCATATTGATCCTATAATAGAACATTAAAAATGCATTTTACATAGTAGTTTCCTCAAGGAAATCCTCACCACAAACTCTTTCATGAGCTATATGCTAAAAACTCTTTTATCCATTCCTTTGATCAAAACTTAACTTCTCCGTGTCTCATTTTCTCAGGATATATCCTCACTTAAAAGGTGACCCTAGTTGCCAGAATAAATAATCTATGCCAAGGTGTTTATGATTAATAATAGATTAATGTTTAATTCTTCCTAGGACATTTTTGTGGCCTTCAATGCTTCAGTGATGATGATGATCATGGGAATGATAGGCACTGTGACAAAGATATATAGTATAAAGTATGTGGAGAGATTCAGTTAGCAAGTCATGCTTTCTTCTTTTACTTCAGTATTTTTTCTTCCCTCCCCTCTTGTCCTGTCTTCTCCTCCTCCTCCTCCTCCTCCTCCTTCTTTATCCTCTTCTTCATCTTTGTCTTCTTCTCCTCCTCCTCCTTCTTCTTTGTCATCATCATCATCATCATCATCATCATCATCATCATCATCTCTTCCTCCTCTTCCTCCTCTCTCTCTCTCTCTCTCTCTCTCTCTCTCTCTCTCTCTCTCTCTCTCTCTCTCTCTCTCTCTCTCTCTCTCTCTCTCTCTCTCCTCCCTCCCCTCTGGCTCAACTTACTTAACTAGTAAATCAAATGAATGTAAGAACTGGGCTAGTGTATTTTTGTCTTTGTGTCTCTAACACCTAGCACAGGATATTGCATACAGTAGCTATTTAATGAATGTTGGATGAATTTAAATGGTGACTGGTTAAGACGAATTTCAAGGAATGATATAGTTATAGCACTTATATTTAGTCCTGGCCTTTCTCCATTGTGTTGTCATTGTGGTGAACTAGTGTGTTCACAAGTGTCTGTGTCAGCCAGATTTATGGTTTGTGCTGCTCCAGAGTCCACACACAGCATGCACCAGAATTGGGGAGGTAAGTGATGATGAAGTCATGTTCCAAACCCCATTCTCAAGCTGCCTATCTGAATTGTACCAGCTGAGCTTATTTCTGAATTTTGGTCCCTTGAGTACAGTGCTTGGCAGCAGACATACATAACACAGAGTGGGCTCCAGCTGTGTGCCAGATCTCAATAGAGAAACTATGGCAAGGATAAGAACCCTCTTTTTTAGGTGCCAGTGGTATGAATTCATCATTGTAGTCAATAGGGAATTGAATTCTGGACTGCAGGACACAAATTTTTGGCAAGAGATAAAGAAAGCCATGATTGGTTAAATGCCATGCCCACCTCAGTATTATAATCCATGAAGATAGTTAGGAGATTGGGAAAGAATGATGGTTCAGAGACATTGCAGGGAAAAAGTAGTCATGAAAGCCAGTGTTGCTGGAAGTGCTCCTCCAGTTGGAAGCTATTACCCTGGGCCTATATTGGCTAGCATCAGAGATTCCTTTCATGATGGTGATCTAATCAACTGCTCTTATTATCTTGATGGGGGATATAGAAGTCTGGGGTGATTTTCAAGAAGGACATTCTTACAGGAACATGATCTCTGTTCTATAGATTTTATTATTCTACAATGAGTATTATCCTTTCTTCCACTGACCAAATGGTAACTTTGTGTATCTCATTTGGGGTCAGCCCATTTCATTTTGCATAGGAGAGATGTGTCCTAAATTTGTGTTCTTGGGAACTGAGGGTCTGACCCCAGAGGAAAGTTCCACAAACCTAGCCAATAACTCACTTAAATAACTTAATCGGGGGAGATCTAAGCAGACCAGCAATGGTCAGGTTGAGAATTTAGAGAGCTACTAGAAGTAGTGACAACTAGTAGGATTAATACACTTTAATTCTAGGTTATGGATAACAAAAGGCTCTCTTTAAAAAAAAAAAGTGAAATATGGAGGAAATACCTTTTTTAGGTTTAATTTGCATTATTAACATTTTTTCTATCACTTTCTTAAATATAGAAATCCACAAATGACAAATCAAGCCTTGCTTTGTGGCATTTGCTGATTTCCAAGGTATAAAGGCTCATATGGCAATGTTAGCATTTGGTTCTTATAGACCTCTTTTAGCTTGCCCCAGGACATCCCTGGTCTTCCTCTTGTTCTAACCTACTTTCTGTATGTGGGCAGCCTCAGCTTCTTAGATGCTGACAGTCACTAAAATAAAGTCACAGATACAGAGGTGGATCTTACTGCTGATTGAGTCCAGAGTCAGCTAGACTAAGGGTAGAGTGGATAGAATCTCTAATTGAGAAGTTTCAGTCTTAAACGAAATTATTTCCATGGTAAAAAGTATTTAAAGCCAATAATTACCACCAGGGTAGTCTCTTTGGAAAGATTGGACACGTTAAATTGAGTCAATAAGAGTTTCAGCATCATTTGTTAAGAGATACTATTAGTTTTCTGTTCCTAGTGGAAATTCTCCTCTTGTCACATAATCCTAATTAATTATTGTTTAAAGGCCTGAAAACTTCAATGCACGAGGGAGTAATAATCTTATGTTTCATTAACTATAGCTTCTGAAGGCAGAACTAAAATTGGAAATAGCATTCAAGGCCTGTAACAGACCAAGAACCTCAACAAATATGGGTTCTAGGTATGAACTTCAATCCTAAAAATGGTCATGGAATGTGTTAAACTGAGCTCACATTTAGTCTTTTAAATATGTTGCCTCTATTAAGCATAGTTTTATAGGAGGCAGCCAATCAATAGGAATTGCTAGAGTATCTAACATTGATTTTGCAATATGCTTTCTAATTACTGAATCAATGCAAAATTCTCAGCTTATTAGGAGATTAGCTATTTTTAATCATTTATATTAATGTGTTTAGCCAAAGGCACTGGAGTTTAACAAAAATGACTTATTTAATCACCCACATTTTAAAATCTAGGGATGAAAACACCTTTTGACTGGCCTTGCAAATAGCCACTGGCCTAGGAGAATTGAAAGCCATAATCCTGAGTAAGGGAGAAGAAGTATGTGATTTTTTTTTAACTCTTTAAACCTGGTGAAAATTTGGTTATGATGTATATGGATGCACTACTAGGGTCTGAATGTATCCCGATGCCTGTCCCAGGGAAACAGAGTATTGTTAACTGAACGTCAGCATTTACAAAATACTTGTGGAACTGAATACACATCATCAGAGCTAATTCTGGACTCAGTCTTGGTTTCGAAATTCTTTCCTGGGCATGTTACTCTTTATTGAGCCTTTAAACTTTTCTTATAACAAGGTAGGTAGACTTATTAAATAGTAAAAGCCCTCTTTCTGGAATTAAGAAACCATGCATTTTTGTGAAGAGTGATCTTTCATTCTTCTTTGCTCTGTAGTATGTAGTAGTTTGTGGCCCACCTTGCCTTTCTCTCATCTCATCTCTGCTTATTAGTATATAACTGTGTAGCTCTGCTATCAGTGACTCATATTACTTTCATCTGAACTATCATAATCTCTTTAGTCCCAATTCCTCCAGTTTTTCCAATCCATCCTCCATACAACTATCAAAGTAACCTTTCTAAGGAAAACCTAATGTCTTAATGATAGTCAACTTTGATATAGTATTTTAAAGTTTGCAAAGCCCTTTACATTTATTATCTCATTTGGTCCTTGCAATAATCCTGGAAAGTAGGGGTAATTATTCTCCCCAGTTTTAGAGGAGAAAATAATAGAGGAAACTGAAGGTGACAGATTAAATGACTTGCCCAGGATCACCAACTAGTGAGTGTTTGATATAAGTGTCTTGATAAGATCAAGTCTTCCTCATTCCAAGTCATGTCGAATTCTTTATGACTATATTTGGGATTTTCTTGGCAAAGATAGCAGATTGGCTTGTTATTAACTTCTCCAACTGCTTTTACAGATGAGGAAACTGAGGCAATCATGGTTAAGTGATTTGCCCAGGATCACACAGCTATTAAGTGTCTGAGACTGGATTTGAACTCAGGAAGATGAGTCTTTCTGATTTCAGGCCTATTCTCTCCATTGTGCTGCCTACCTTCAAAAATATCTATCATTAGGCAGCTCGGTGGATCAGAAGATAGCATCCTAGGCCTGGAGTCAGGAGGGCCTGAGTTCAAATTTTGCCTCCAAGACTTACTAGATTGTGATCCTGGAAAAATCACTTAATCTGTCTGCCTCACTTTCCTTCTATATAAAACAAAGATAATAATGGTAAGTATCTCCCAGGGTACCGAGGAGGATAAAATTAGATCATTTTTATAAAGTGTTTTGCAAGTCTCAAAGAGCTACATAATGATAATATAATAATAATTATTATTATTGCTTTCACCTTTATGTTTTTAGAACTCAACACAGTGACTTGCACATGGCAGATAGGTGCTTAATACATGCTTGTTGAATGAGAAACCATGTGTTCCAATAGGTCTTTTTTAGTTCTGTCTATGCTATTAATTTTCTGTGTAACTTTGGGCAAATAACTTAACTCCTCTGGGTCATAATTTCCTTTCTTGTAAAAGGGTTTATTAATATTTGCCATACCTACCTACCTCACAGGTGTATAGTTAGAATCAAATGGAATAATTGATGGAAAAGTGCTTTGAAAATTTACGTCTCCATAAATGCTTAATGAATAAATGAAAAAGCATTTGTTAAGTGTCTGCTGTTATGTGCCAGGCATTATGCTTGATGATACACATTATTTGCTTTGTTCAAACCTGACAGGCATGATGGCATTTTGCTGAAGCCCTTTGGCTGTTGCTATCAGAAGTTAAAGGAAGAATTGATCTTACTGGTGGAATTTGTTATAACTTTTCCTATAATGTTATTGGATAGGTAGGAGGTAATAATTGTCTGTTCTTTGTTGCTTTATTCAACAGTTTTAGCTACTTAGGCTATAGAAAAACTGTTTTCCTCTTTCCCTCTCTCTTCCCTTCCTCTCCAAAGCTCCCATTTTCTATTGAGTAATTGAGGTGCATTACTTTGTGAAGTAGGAATTCTTTGTCTTCTAATTAACTAATAAGATTGGTCTGTTTTCAGTTCATATATTCTAAGAAACCTCTTGGTTTGAGGCTTTTCTTAGCATTCATTATCTATAAGTCTCTTGTTCCTCTGACTTTATCATTCTGTTTCACTGGATTGCCATTAGGAAAAAAAAAAAACCATTGACACAAATCTAGGCCATTTGGAAACCTGTAATGGGTTCAGTGTTGACATGATAGTTTGATCCACTCAGGGACAAGATAGTTTGATCCCTGAGTGAGTTACCATAATATTAAAAACAAAACAAAAGAATTAAAATTCTTCTCTGGCCCAGACTCTGCAACCCTAATCCAATTAGCTATAGAATAGCTATTGGCCATGACAAGAATGGGATGAGAATTAGAATGAGTTTATGCCAATTATACCTACTATGAAAAATGAGCTTAACAGCACATGATCTCTGACAGAATATAAGCTTCTGGAGGGTAGAAACCATTTTATTTTTGTCATAGTATCACCAAGTTCTGGAACAATACCAGGCATACAGCAGGTACTTAATAGATGCATGATGATTGATTGATGCCTTTGTGATTGTGGGTCAGAAACTAGAATGATTCCTCATTTCTTTCTTTTTCTGAGTGAGGCACTTGAGGTTAAGCAATTTGCCTAGGGTCACACAGCTAGTAGTTGTTAATTGTCTGAGGCCAGATTTGAACTCAGATTCTTCATTTCTATTATACTTCAAGGTCTAAAAAATGCCTTTCTTGCATAATCTGTGTAAAGTAGTGAGAGGAAATAGATCTCAGAGAGAGAAGTAACTCTGAGGTTTACATGCTTAGCAAGTTTTGGAACTTGATCTCAAACCCAGATCTTCTAACATGAAGTACTCTTTTGACCATTGGCTGAGATTGATTTCCTATCATTTATCAAAGAACAATAGATCTGTTTGTCTGCGTGCAGTCTCTTAATTCACCATTCCTTCTCTCAGGATATAGTGTTGAATGTGGAGGGATTAATATTAAATTCAGAATCAAGAGATTTAAGTTCTATGCTTGACCCTGCCACTAGTTAGCTAGCAGCAAGAGACCTTGTCTTTTTTAAACTAAGGTTTTTAATGGGTCTCAGTGTAATTGAGAAAAAACTGATGAATTCTGAATGCAGATTGAAGCATATTTTTTTTTAAACTTTTCTTTTGTTGTGTTTTCTTTATCAACATGGCTGATATGGGAATAAGTTTGGTGTGACCCCACATGTATAATTGAAATCAAAGTGCACACACCTCTCAGATTGGCTAAGATGACAGAAAAAGAAAATGACAAATGTTGGAGTGGATATGAGAAAACTGAGACATTAATACATTGTTGGTGGAGTTGTGAAATGATCCAACCATTCTGGAGAGCAATTTGGAACTATGTTCAAAGGGGTATAAAATTGTGCATGTCATTTGATCTTTCAGTGTCTCTCTCTATTAGGTCTATATTCCAAAGAGATCATAAAAAAGAGAAAAGGACCCACATGTGCAAAAATGCTTGTAGCAGTCTTTTTTGTAGTGGCAAGAAACTGGAAACAGTAGATGTCCATCAATTAGAGAATGGCTGAATAAACCACATGTGGTATATGAATATTATGAAATATTATTGTTCTGTAAGAAATGATCAGCAGGATGATTTCTGAAAGGCATAGAGAGATTTACATGAAGTGATGCTAAGTGAAATGAGTAGAACCAAGAGAATATTGTATACAGCAATAGCAAGATTATACGATGATCAGTTCTGATGACTCTTTTTTTTCCAATTATAACTTTTTGTTGAACATATGCATGGGTAATTTTTCAACATTGTCCCTTGTAAACACTTCTGTTCCAACTTTTCTCTTCCTTCCCTCCATCCCCTCCCCTGGATGGCAGGCAGTCTCATATATGTTAAACATGTTAAAGTATATCTTGAATACAATATATGTATACATATTTGTACAATTCTCTTGTTGCACAAGAAAAATCAGATTCAGAAAGGTAAAAATAACCTGGGAAGAAAAACAAAAATGCAAGCAGTCCCCATTCATTTCCCAGTGCTCTTTCTCTGGATATAGCAGATTCTGTCCATCACTGATCAATTGGAACTGAATTGGATCTTCTCATTGCTGAAGATATCCACTTCCATCAGAATTGATCATCATATAATATTGTTGTTGAAGTGTATAATGATCTGGTTCTGCTCATTTCATTCAGCATCAGTTCATGTAAGTCTCTCCAGGCCTCTCTGTATTCATCCTGTTGGTCATTTCTTACAGAGCAATAATATTCCATAACATTCATATACCACAGTTTACCCAACCATTCTCTAATTGATGGGCATCCATTCAATTTCCAGTTTCTAGACACTACAAAGAGGGCCGCTACAAACATTTTTTCACATATAAGTCCCTTTCCCTTCTTTAAGATCTCTTTGGGATATAAGCCCAGTTGTAACATTGCTGGATCAAAGGATATGCACAGTTTGATAATTTTTTGGGCATAGTTCCAAATTGCTCTCCAGAATGGTTGGATCCATTCACAACTCCACCAACGATGCATCAATGTCCCAGTTTTCTTACTTCCCCTCTACCATTTGTCATTATCTTTTCCTGTCATCTTAGCCAATCTGACAGGTGTGTAGTGGTAGTGGTAGTGGTAGAGTTGTCTTAATTTGCATTTCTCTGATCAATAGTGATTTGGAACACCTTGATTTCTTCTAAATTGAAATCTTCTAAATTAGAGTCAATTCTCTATACACTGATGACTTTTTTCAACAGTGAGGTGATTCAGGCCAATTCCATTAGACTTGTGATGGAGAGAGCCATCTGCATCCAGAAAGAGGACTATGGGGACTGAATGTGTGGATCACAACATAATATTTTCATCTTTTTTGTTATTGTTTGCTTGCTTTTTTCTTTCTCATTTTTTCCCCTTTTTGATCTGATTTTTCTTGTGCAGCATGGTAAATGTGGAAATAAGTTTAGAAGAATTATATGTATTTAATCTACATTGAACTATTTGCTATCTAAGGAAGGAGGATAGAGGGAAGAGAGGGAGATAATTTTGGAACACAAGTTTTTGCAAGAGTGACTGTTTAAAACTATTTTTGCATGTATTTTTAAAATAAAAAGCTATTATCAAAATAAAAAAATGAATCAAAATGCTTCCCTTTACTAGTTGGTTTGTTCTAAAGGAAATGTGATTCATGATCAAGATAAATTTCTCCTTTGGCCATCCTTTTCTCTTCCCTCAGTTATATTCTACCCATCCTTCCAATCAGCACACTGCTCATCTGGGCTGCTTCTACTAGCTACAAGTACATAATGGAAAAAGGATTGTTGCTATAAATAAAGTACTTTGTAAACCAATTTAGTTAAATTCTCTGAGCATACAAAGTCCCTCATCTCAGAAGTTTACATTCTTCTGGGTAAGGGGAACAACATATATACAGAAACAAACAAATAAATAGTGTGTTTGTGTGCGTGTGTGTGTGTTTGTGTGTGTAATATAAATAAATAAAAAATAATTAGTAGTCAGCAAGAGAGCATTGATGGATTGGGGTAGAGATCATAGGATATGGACTTGATCTGTGTTTTGAAGATAATTTGGGAGATAGAGGGGGGAAGGAGAATACGCTTGGCATGTGTCAGCCTAAGTAGAGACACAGAGATAGGAGACCAATATGCGTGTGCAAGGAATAAATAGCAAGTTGGTTAGACAAGGATGGAATAATGTGTAATGATGATTATTATCATATGTTATATTACCATATTAATATAGCTATATGACTATTATCTGGAAAAATTTCTGATCAAAGTCAGATTGTGAAAGACTTTTCCAGCCCCTCTTCAGCCATATTTCACTTTCGTTCCCAGCAACCATGAAATCTCTGAGACTTCTGCTCTAGGTCCCTATTGTACTTCTTAGTCAGTGCCTCTGGAGTCTGCTATAGTTAGGCAAGTTTCAGTCATGCTTCATTTTACTCCCCAACAATCTTCTCACAATTGCTTTGTTAGTAAAGGCATATTCTCCCTCCTCTTCTATAAAATCATTCTACTCCCCCATAATTATATTCATCATCCCTGCAACTTTTCTAACAAAAATATCATTTCCTGGCTACCACTCCCCTACATGTGTTTTCCATTCTTTTATATCATAAGCTCCTCGAGGACAGGATTTCTTTTCCCTTTTTATGGGATGTTAATTTGCCATGAAACATTGCATAAAAACTATTATTCTTATTATTTGGGACCTTCCCATGACCATCCTTTTCACTGTCCTTCAGTGTTTTGCACATAGCCAGCATTTAATAAATGTTTGTTGAAGTAAATTCTCACACATCATAGAAGTTGCCTCATTTACATCCTTGTCCCTCACTTACTCAGATCTCCCTTCTGGATTAACCACTCTACTCAAGTCGAACCTCATGCTATAACTCTCCTTCCAATAAGACTAACTTTTCCAAGTTATGATTTCCTGCCCAACTACTGGAAGTCCTCCTTCTTTTTCTAAGAATATAATCAATTAATTCACATTGAAGTGCAAATCACTGTGATTTGATATGCTACCCTCTCCTAGAGGTATCTAAAGTTGAACAGGGATAATATTTTACTCCAAGAGAAAGAAGTTTCCAATGGTAGAATTCTAGGCATGAGTGCTTGATAAGGGAAGTACTTTTGGGTGGAATCGGCTCAGAGAGAGGCAAGAGATTTTCCAGGATTATACATTGTAGGTGGCCATCTATTTCACCTACCTGTAAGCTTGGACATGGCTGAGAGCACGAGTTTAGTTAGTGACAGCTGGGCACTCACACTCCCTCTGGAAGGAGGGAAAGCTTGGCTGCAATCCCAGTGACTCCCTTTAATAAATCAGAGTTCTGTGCCACCAGCTGCTTGGCATATTGTTCTTGTCCCAGCAGTGTAGTTGCCAAATTGTTAGTGTGCAAGATGGGGGAGGGGAACTGGAAAGGACATGGTGTGTGTGTGTGTGTGTGTGTGTGTGTGTGTGTGTGTGTGTGTGTATGATTAATCTTCTGGATACTTTCCCACTCAGACTTCACCAGGAGAAGCTTGGTTCCTAGGTGCTTGTGTGAAGGTAGTCCTGGATATGAAGATTTGGATATGAATCCCAGGTCTACAATTTACTGCTACAGGTGTGACTGTAGACAAATCTTTCAACCTTTCTCTGGTCTTCATTTTCCTCATCAGTGAATGCAGGGGTTAGACCAGATGGTTTCTAAGGGAACTACCACTTGTAGATTTATGACAATCCTATGTGACAGTAGGAAAGATGGTACCTGCCATTAAAATAAGAAAGGATTAAACAGAAATAGAGGTGTTGAGTGGGAACAGCCATTTTTTGTTCTGGTACTTTTTGTGATAGTTGTTGTATGAAGGAATTATATCATATTCTAGGAATGCTTTCCTAACATCACTCTAGTCTATCCTACCCAATCCTGCCCAAGCAATTTTCCTTACTCTTAGATACAACCTTGCGATTCCCTTATTAAACCAATTCCTGTGGCTTATTATTACCTCTAGAATAAAATGTAACCTCTGGATAACTTTTAAACTCCTACACAATTTGACCCCAATCTCATTGAACATTACTCTCTGGTCTATATTTTGATCTAGCCAAATTGGTCTTATCTTTGGTTTTCACAGGACACTGCATAGTATATCTCCATACTTTTCACTGGTTTTCTTTGCCTGTTTCCCTTCTCCCTTTACCCCATTTCTAGAATGCATTCCTTTTTTGTTGTTGATGTCCAAAGTTGTCTGATTCTTCATGACTCCATTTGGAGTTTTCTTGACAAAGACATTAGAATATTTTGCCATTTCTTTTTCAAGCTCATTTTACACATGAGGAAACTGAGGCAAATAGGGTTAACTGATTTGCCCAGGGTCATTCAGTAAGTGTCTGAAGGCAGATCTGAACTTAGATCTTCCTGACTCCAGACTGGGCATTCTCTTCACTTAGCTGTGTGCATTCCTTCTTTACCTCCATCGTGTAGATGCCTCTCTTCCCCCTAAGATGCAGTTCAAACACCATTTTCTGCATGAAGCCTTTCCTAATCCCCCTCCCCCTTCAACTACTAATGACCTCCTTTCCAAAGTACCTTCTATAGTACATTCTATTTCTATTTCCAAAGTACAACTACTTTGTATATATTTTCTATTTTCTAATTTTATATTTATGCTGTGTATATTTATATATGTATGCGATGTTCTCTCTTCCATTCACCCCCAAATGGTAATGTAAGTTCACTGTTAAAAGGGGTTGTTTTCATTCTCTGTATTTGTATCCCTCATACCTAGAACAGTGTCTGGCACATGATAGACACTTGATAAGTATTTACTGATGTGATTGCAAAAAGACCATCATTCAGGAGTTTTTTTTTAATTGAAATTTTATGCTAACTGATTTTTAAAAATTTCCTTTAAAATTTTGAATTTAGCAATTATCAAAACTCTAAACACATAATATACAAAAATAAAAAAGATGATTTCATTAAATATGAATTTTTGTTTGTTTTTAAAAGATTCATAATAAATTTAACATGATAGTAATAAAATTCCTGTTTATGAATTTCTTTTTTATGTCTTATTGTTATCGTAGAGGATTGGCTAATGAGCTCAGCTCTTATAAATAGACATAGGTGTGCTTAACTGATAGAATTTTTCAACTGGAAGGGGCTAGAAAATTGGATTCTGTTGCAAAATGATGATGACATAACAAAATTGCCTTGGAGAGACAGATCATGTGTAGACAATTTGTAAATGATTCTGTAATTGATTCTGGTATACTACTAAGGGATCTTAGAAATTGTCTGGTGACTCTAGTAAAATTTCCTTACTTTACAGAGAAGGAAACTGAGGCTTAGAAATGGGAAACACTTTTATTCAATATCACACCTACTAGATAATAACAGGTCTGAAACTAATATTCAGGAGAGAGTCCTAGATTTGGAATTGGAAAATTGGAGTTCTGGTCTTCATTCTACCATTAACCAGCTAGGTAGAGTTGGCCAGGTTATTTTACCTCTCTAAGATTCAATATTCACACCTGTAACTTGATAATATTTATTAGCACAGCCCATTTTAGGTAATGGAGTTTTCCCCATACTATTTGACTCATAGAGTTGGTAAGACCTTTAAAATCAGTTACTAAATGTAACAATGATTGAAGCTTTTGATACACAATCAATTATCTTCTCCTGGATATCTCTCCTCTCTAGGTTTTTGTGACACTGCTCTCTCCTCCTACCCAAATGACTGGTTTGGTAAATATTCATCCAGTAGATGGTAGATCTAACTGGTAGATCATACACACTAATCATAGATATCTCTCAAGAATCTTTCTCTTCTTCTATCCCATCTTGATTGTTGATTGTTGCTTGATGGGAATCAAGTCTATTTAATCAGTCTTCACTTAACTAAAGCTGATGAACTAGGGGATGGCCAAGATTCCTTCTGACTTGAAATTCTATGATTTGAAAACTTTTAAGTTGCATCTCTGTCCCTCCCCAGCACACTTTATCATTTACTTCTTCTCTTTTAATCCTTTTAACAATCCTGTGAAGTAGGCAATATACATTATTAATATGTGTAATTTTGCGAATAAAAAAACTGAAGCCCAAGAGGTTGGATTACTTGGCCTAGACCACCCAACTCATAAATGGCTAAGCCAGGACTAGACCTCCCAGCACAGCACTGATTCTGCTTCATTAGTGCTGGGAGCGGGCATAACGCCTGAACTCGGTCAGTTCAGGTTCCATGCTGGGATGAAATGATGTCCTCCTAAGTTATTTAACATTTACCAAAAGGAGTTTTACTTAGCCCCTGAAGAAGCAAGGGCAAACTACAAGAATCCAGTAGCACTTAGATTCTATAGATATAGCTCCACTATTTTCCTATTTGGAAATGTGTCTGTTCAGCAGGGCAGGATGCGGTGATTCTTGTAGTCTTTTTACATCTATTAAATCCAAAGGGTCAGATTCTTCCTGTGTGGGATTTATATATCTTTAGGTGATCAAGAAGCCAGCGTCTAATAGAAAGCTGTTTCTGGAGAGGCAGGGACCTATGAGGACATGGAATGTAGTGTTCTGGTTAGTTTTCTGGAGATCTCTGGATCAGCCTTTGTTTCAGCAGATTAATCACCATGAGAATAGCCAGGAATGAAGTCCAAAAGTCTTTATTGTCTTCTTCATAGTCTAGTTTCCTTGCCTGGTGTCTGGGCTAACTTTCTTGAGGTCTTCTGGAAAGTGTCTTGGTTTCTGTGGAAGAAGCAGGAGGACCATCACATTGGTCTCTGTCTTGAAGTCTGTCTCAGTCCAAGAGCTTGTGCTCCAGCCTCTAGTTTTCTGTCTTCTCTGAGTCTGTCTCCAAGCCCTTCTGAGTCTGAACTCAGGAGTCTCTCAGGAGAGGCACCAGGAGCCTGAGCAAAAATGGAATGTCTCCTTCCCCCTCCTCTTCCCTTCCCTCTCCTTCTCCTCCTCCCTCCTTCCTCTCTCTCCCCCTTTCTCTCCCCCTACCCTCCCTCTTCTTATTGGATTCTTATATACTCTATTATAATTACATCATCATAGGTGTGACTCCTGTAGTATAGGTGTCAATCTTGTAGAACTATATTAAGTACTAAATTCATGTACTAAACTAGAGAACCATTAAGCGCCATGCTAAACTAGATAACCATTGTTTTATCAATTCCACTGACTTAACTCCTTGTAAGAGTTCTGGCCCATAACAATGGAATCTTTGTCATCTTTTAGAGAAGACTGATCCCATCCAGAAGGTGGGAAGAGGAATGTGCCCAAGCCATGCTGTAGGGAGAAAGAAGCACAGGTAGGTATTAGTCTTATCACATGACAATCCATATTGTTTCCATTAAAGTATAACCTTCTTGAGAGTAGATTCTGTCTTTTGCCTCTGTTTTTATTTCTAGCCCTTTGCACAGTGCCTGGTGCATAGAAAAGCAGATATCAGAGCAGTGTTTTGGAGTCACAGACCTGGATACAAATTCTGTATCTGCTACTAATTATCCATGTAATCTTGGATGAATCACTTCCTTTCTCTGATCCTTGGTTTCTACATCTATAAAATGGAAACAATAATACTTACATTAGTTCATCACAAAATCATTGTGAGGAAAGCATTTTGTAACCCTTAAATAACTGAGGAAATATTGGTTTTGTTGTGATTGCAATATTAGCTAAAAAAAGGTCTTATAATCTGTGAGTTTCATATAGTTACACTATTATTCTTCTCCTATAATCAGGGATATGGGTATTATACCATGACAATAGACAGGTAACATTTTAAGTGTAAGCATATAGCGGGAAGAAGGCAAAATAAAAGATTCTATCCCTGTAGCCTCTTAAGTGCTTTTGGCATTGTTTATCATTTATGATGATCTAGCCATCCTGGCTGCCTTGATTTAGCATATTAATCTGAGGGCTGGGGGAGACACTCAAAGAGGTATGAAGCCATTAGAGAAGCTGAGTGGAAGACTGGTGATGAACTAGCCATCATTTGACCTGAATGCAGACATATATCCTATTGGATTGACCTTTTGGGAGAGAAATGGGTGTCCCCAGCTGTCATTGGCTTGGTTGGGCTTAGGGAAATGTAGCTCATGATCAAGACAGATTCCTCCAATGACTATCCCTTCTTCCTCCCTCCCTTCCCCCAGTATCAATCAATACCCTCAGCTGGGTCACTCACTAGCTACAGTTATAGAAAGCAAAATGCCTTGAACTAGGATTCAGAACTGAGTGCTAGTCTAATCTCTGCAACGGTGTTCCCTCTCTGAGCCTTAATTTTCTTATCTCCAAAAGGAGAAAATTGGGCTGGTTGAGCTGTACTGTTGTATGCAGGTCGTACATTTCCAAAATGCTATGATATTGATAAGACAATGTGGTTTCAGGGATGATCCTGTAGGCTTTGTCATATTGGGCTAGCCCTTGATACATATTTTGAAATCAGATCAGTTTGGTTTTGGTTTTCCCTTATCTCCTCTCTCTTTGCTTCTCCCTCCACATTTAATGACCACCTCCACTGTTACCCCAGCAAAGTGAACCAAGGGATTAGGGCCTATGATTGCCCCATGGTCCTTTTCCCCTTCTCCATAAAATTTTTATTGTATTATTTACCCTTCTTTTAGCTAACAAGGAGGAAAAGAAAGGTTTCTGACGAACCTGCTGGTTCTTGAACTCTAACTGTAGGCATTTGCATTGACTGTTCCCATGCCTGGAATATTCTCTCTCTTCATCTCTTCCTCTAGATTTCCCTGTTTTTTTTTTTTTTTTTTTTAACACTCAATTAAAATTCTATTGTCTATTGGCAACATTTCCTGATCCTTTTTAATGTTCTAGTGTCTTCCTTCTGTTGATCTATTTATCCTTCATATTGCCTGTGTGTAGTTGTTTATATGCTATTATCCCCATACCCCCATTAGATTGTGAGCTCCTCAAGGAACTATCTTTTTCCTTTCTTTGTATCCCTGCTGTTTAGTGCCTGACACACAGTAGGCATGAAGAAATGTTTATTTACTGACTAAACATTAGTGGATTTTTATGTTCCCCCTCTGTTGTACTTCTGATCTGATTTAGGCCAGTGTGGTGGTAGGTTGTGATTGAAATAAAATGAGATTCTCATGGACTAACTGAAGGTTGTCAAAAGGTATTGAGTGGTATTATTTAACAATAATATGGAGAGGCTACCCAATAAAAATACAGAACTGATTCAGTTGATGCATTTTCTTGCTTCTACTTTTGCCATGGTTTCCCATTTCTCAGAACTGGGTACCATACCTGGGGAGCTGCTGCTGCTGCCACCTATCATGTCTTTTGCATATAACTGACCAAGAAGTTACTGCATCAGTACTTTTTTCCCCTTAAGTAATTAATCATTGTATTAATAATGCTAACATGTTACCAATAAAGTAGATCAGGGACACTCTTGAAAGCCAGAAACCAATGATGGTGGTAGGCTCACAATTTATATGTCCTTGGAAAAGTAGGTGTTCCTGGGGGGGTGGAAATCAACTCTAATTGATTTACAATTAATGAAAGGGAATGAATATTACAATGAGAAAAAGACCAATTCTAATGAAGGGATAGGGGATGTAACTTTTGATCGTCATTTACTTCTAAATTGCCCAGCCTTGGGCAATCTAATCAAAGAATTATTCCCTATCCATACCTGTATAGGGTGAGCTTTACTACCTTAGATTAAATTATTTTTAAAGTAGATTGGGGTCTGAACAAGATTGAAGAGAAAGTTAATTCAATCTCATAATCAGCAATGCAGCAATACTTTTAATTCTCTCCCAGTATTGTATAAAATAATAGTGTCCTTAGTCCAAAGGAATGAATCACCAATGGAAGAACTAAAATAGAGTGGTAGATGATCTTTAACAGTCATCTATCCTTGAAGAGGCCACCGAATGCCAATGATTAGGGCCATCACCAGCCTGAAAACCTCCCTTTCTTTTTACTCCCTCCAGGACCAGGGTCAAAGTTGGGATCTCAAAGAGAGAATAAAATAGCTGCTAACTCATAGAAGGAAACTGAGCTTTCCAGAAAGGTTGGTTTCCTATAGAGGAGGCAAAAAGAGAAAGTCAGAAGTCCAAGCAATTTTCAAGACAGGGAGACGTGCTCATAAATTAGAAGGCACATTTCTAGAGAACTACTTGTATGGTAACATCTGCCTTTTTGAGGCTTCATCCTTTTATAGCAATGGCATCTATATCACCCTAATTCTGACATTTACCCCATGGCCATAGTCCAGTGGAAGGACAGCTAATAGTTAACAATTAATTTATATAGAACTTACTATTTACAAGCCATTGTGTTAAGTGCTTAATAATTATTTTCTTATTTCATCCTCACAACAGCCCTAAGAAGTAGGTGCTGTTATTATTCTGAATTTGTGGAAATTAGAGGTTAAGTGACTTGTCCAGGATCATGAAGCTAACAGGTGTCTGAGGCCAGATCTTTAATGAATTAAAATTCCTCCTGACTCAGGCTTGTTGCTTAGGACTCAGCAACTTATGTGAGTTTGAGTGGTATTTGAAGCCCCTTAAAATCATGTTATACAGCCGGTTGTCTAAATTATTCTTACAGAGATGTAAACATTATTGTATATACTTTTCACAAATCTTCTCATCTTTAAGGTAAAGGATTTATGGAATAAGAAGTCTTTCCTTTTTCCTAGGGAGATCTTATAAAGACTGGACAAAAATAAGAACATTTAATGAATTTTTTTTGAGAGACCTGAGATTTAAACTCACACCTTTGAGAAGAGACCTATTCTCTCCCCTTTGGTAAAAGAGGCTCTTTCAGTTTTCCCAAGAAACCAATCTTTGCAAAACAGTTCACATTACCCCTGGCCTGCCTTTCCCACTGGATATCTAGCAACCAGAATCAGGCATATTTATTGAGAATCTATTGTGTAAAGAATCCCATACTTACTAACTTTGATGGCAAAGACTAAAATAGTAGAATTGGTTTTTCCTTTGAGAAATTACTTAAAAACTTTTACAAGGCACATGGAATCAAATGCACAGTAATATCTTGTAAGTCTTGGTTAACTGTGATCATAGACTCAGAATTTCAGGCAGGAGACACCTCAAAAGTCATTTAGTTTAATGTATACTGACCAATCCATTATAATACCCCCAGCAAGTCTTTTCCTAAAGACGTTTTGTGAGGAAAAAATAACCACTGTCTCCCAAGGGAGCCCATTTCATTTTTGGAGACCTCTCTGTAATACCAGTTTTGGAAGTATTTTGAGGAGTTGTAGTTGGAATTCTAAGAGCTCTGCCAATATGGCTTAATCAGAGTAGTGTATTTAATGAAAACTAAGGTGAATTGGCCTTTTTGATTATTATGGTTATTTTAGTGAATTGGAAACTCTTGATAATTTAATAATAGATCACATCTTTTTGATAGAAATTGTTGTCTGGCCATGCATTCTTCATCTCATACTGGTGCAGTTGATTTTTTGAACTTATGAGAAGGATTTTACTTTAATCCCTTTTAAATTATACTTTATTGGATTTGACTTAATGTTTTAGTTTCTCTTTTGGAAACCTATTATTTGGGATCACCTCAAAATATGAAGACAGGAATGTATGTTTGATCTACTTGTATAATCTCAGAGAAGCCAGACTATCTTCATTCCACAATAAGATATGATGATGACTATTTATACAGCATTATAAGCATGATAAAATGCTAATTTTACAACAACTCTCTGAAATAAGGAGTATGGGCATTGCTTTTTTGTTGTTTGTTTTTGTTTTTTGCAAGGCAGCTTGGATTAAGTGACTTGTCTAGGATCATACAACTAGTAAGTGTTAAGTGTCTGAGACTGAGGAGTATGAGTATTGTTATCCCCATCTTAACAGAAAAGGAAACTAAGGTATAGAGAGAGATGAATGGATATTAAAAAAATTTTTTTTAAAGCTTTTTATCTTTCAAAACATTCATGGACAATTCCTCAACATTCGCCCTTGCAAAACCCTGTGTTCCAATTTTCCCCTTCTTCCCCCATGCCCTCCCCTATATGGCAAGTAGTCCAATATATGTTAAACATGGTAGAAATATTTGTTAAATCCAATATATGCATACATATTTTTATAATTATTGTGTCCCACAAGATAAAAAGTAAAGCAAAATAAAATACAAGCGAACAACAACAAAAAAGAGTGAAGAAAATGTTATGTTGTGAACCACATTCAGTTCTCACAGTCCTCTCTCTGGGTGTAGATGGCTCTCTTCATCACTGAACAATTGGAATTGGTTTGATCATCTTATTGTTGAAGAGAGAGACATCCATCTGAATTGATCATCCTATAGTCTTCTTGTTGCTGTGAACAATGATCTCCCGGTTCTGCTCACTTCACTCAGCATCAGTTCATGTAAATCTCTCCAGGTCTCTTTGAAATCATCTTGATGATCATTTATAACAGAACAATAATATTCCATATTATAATATTAATATACCACTATTTATTCAGCCATTCTCCAATTGATGGGCATCCATGTAGTTTCCAGTTTCAGGCCACTACAAAGAGGGCTGCCACAAACATTCTTGCACATACAGGTCCCTTTCCGTTCTTTAAGATCTCTTTGGGATACAAACCCAGTAGTAACACTGCTGGGTCAAAGGGTATGCACAGTTTGATAACTTTTTGAGCATAGTTCTAAATTGTAGAGCACACTTTTTCCAAAATGTAGTCCCCTAGCTACTCACTTGCATAAAATCAAATAGGAGTGTGGGAAGTATAGTTTGGTTGAGGAAAGCCATCTTTAAAAAAGGAAAGATAACCAAATCAGAAAGATTCGATTTCATCTATCTTCCGCCTGGAGGTGGCAAAATTCAAGATTCAGGCTTTAAGGAAGTCAATGAGGAGGAGCTTCTGCCAGTTCTAATCTAAGGGTCACTGCCCTTTCTGAGCAGTGCAAAGTAATGCTCCAATTAAAGAATACAGTAGTACCAAGCCAAGGCAGTGACCAAAAATAGAGAAAGACTGTAGTTGCACACTGAATGGTAAACTTAGGGATGAATGTCCAGCAGACATTCATTGCCCTGGGAAGAATCCAGCAACTGAGCACCATGACCATTGCAGTCTGGAAGCAGCTATGCAGGAGCTTGAGTCATCTGCATGACTCATGGGAGAAACCCAAGTGACTTGTTTGGTCAATCCTGTTCACAGTTGAGCAACCTGCTTGATCCATTTTAACAGTGGTGAGCTTCAAGTGCTTCCACATTCCTATTCAATCAGTGGTTAGGAAATCAGGACTTTAGAATTTAGAGAGCCATAAGGATCTAAAGAGATCATTTAATCCAACTGGCTTATTTTATAATGAATTTCTTCAAGGAGGTTTTTATTCTACTCTAAAAAGGGAGAAAAAGAAAAGACCTCTTATAAGATTTGCTTCTTCACTTAGAAAAAAAGAATAATTCAACTTGATATCTAATTTACATTCTAGTTTCATGAAAGACATCCCTCATTCTTTTCCCATATGCTTCAATAACAATAGAGGTTTTTTTGAGGGCAGATGAGTTTATTAATAGGATGGTGAGGTTGGGTTTTGCGGGCTGGACAGAAGGATTGTTTTTGCAGTGGATAGGTAACGCTCTGAACCATTGGAAAATATAACTCACTTTCCCTTCTTTGATCCCCCTTTGTCCCTTTTTCTCTTAGTAAGAAAGGGAAGGTAAAGTCCTAGAAGGACCTAAAAAGATAGAAGTCTAAGGACAGGAAGACTCATCTTCCTGAGTTCAAATGTGACCTCAGACAGTTAATACATGTATTACTCTAGACAAATCACTTAACCTTGTTTGACTCAGTTTCCTTTTCTGTAAAATTATCTGAAGAGAGAAATAGCAAGCCACTCCAGTATCTTTGACAAGGCAACCTCAAATGAATAGTTGAACACAACTAAAAAACTGAACAACCAGAAGTAGAAACCTGAACGAAGCTAAGTAAAGAAGACATTGGCATTATATCAGACCAACTCTATCTCTATAACTCCAATATTTTCACTCTACAACACCCAGGCCATATCCTGCTCAGTTAATTTGAAACTTGGCATTGAGGAAAGAACATTGTATTTGGAGTAAGAAGAACTGGCTTTAGTTCCTGATTCTTTATTAACTCTTCCATTTTGGCTGATCATTTAACCTATCTAGGTCTCAGTTTCCTCGTCTGTAAAAAGGGGGGTTTGGACTAGTGGCCTATAAGGTCTCTGTGATCCTTTAAACTTTAAGATAATTTCTTGCTCTGCTTCTATGATCCTCTTAAAAAAGCTCTGCTCCTCTGATGCAAAAGAAACTTTCAGATTTTTGGAAAAGCAAACACTTCCTCCATTGACCCCTTGGTGACAAACTGATTGTAAAGCTATTTAAAAACCAAATTTCTTTTGGACTCAGTGTTTGAGGGAGCAGCTGGGTCTCTTGCAATCCAATAGGCATTAAGGGACCTTTGAATGGATGGATTATTGGTCTGACTGTGTAAATACGTATTTAGGGAGCTTTAATAACACATATTATTGACTAGGTAGGGTTGTGGAGCCATTCTTGTGCAAATCCATATTTAGTGTGTTATTGATCCACGTCAGGCAGCCAACACCATATTAATTTGGATGTGAGGATTAAAAACATTTTGTAAAAGTTGCTGCTGTGCAGAAAAGCACTGACACCTGCCTGCTGACAGCATTGTGTATTTCCGCTTAAATATCTCTGTGATGCTGAGTTGACCAGTTTCTTTTCCAGCAGCACTTTCCCCCATCCTTTCAGAGCAGCCTTCACACACCCATTGGTTTGGCACACTTCTGCAATGTCTGCAATGGAATAAGAGCTGGTTGAGGCTGGGAAGGCCTACAGAATGCCGATTCCCCAGTAGAATATAAGCTTCTGACAGGCAGGGAACATCTCATGCTTATCTAATTCATCTCTCAGTATCTTGAATATAGTAGAGCTAAGGATAAGGATTAGAATTATGCTTTTATAGCTAAAAGGAAGTACCAGGTGAGGAAACTCCCTACATCAAATCAGGTTGCAGATTGGCACCTTCTGTGCAACTTATAGTCATAATGAATTTCCAATTAGATATGGATCCACACTTAACACCATATACCAAGGTAAGATCAAAATGGGTCCATGATTTAGGCATAAAGAATGAGATCCTAAATAGATTAGAGAAACAGAAAATAGTCTACCTCTCAGACCTGTGGAGGAGGAAGGAATTTATGACCAGAGGAGAACTAGAGATCATTATTGATCACAAAATAGAAGATTTTGATTACATCAAACTAAAAAGTTTCTGTACAAACAATACTAATGCAAACAAGATTAGAAGGGAAGTAACAAATTGGGAAAATATTTTTAAAGTTAAAGGTTATGATAAAGGTCTCATTTCCAAAATATAGAGAGAACTGACCCTAATTTACAAGAAATCAAACCATTCTCTGTAGCGAGCTGTCGTCTCCAGAAGCTGCCGGATCGCTCTCTGGGAAGAGATCTGCTGTGTCTACTCAAATCTCTCAGACAGATTCTTCTTCCTGTAGTGAACCGTTGTCTCCAGGCAGTTGCTGTTAACTCTTGTCCTTAGAAGTGACTTCCCTTCCTGCAGAGAGCCCCGTCAGGGCCGATGTAATGCAGAGACTTCTCCTACCTCTGGAGTGGTGTACTCTTTTATCCTCCCAGAGAATGGGCGTGGGATAATGCAAGGGCTTCTGGGAAGAACCACTTCAGCCAATGAGCTTGCTCCTTCTATCAAGCCAACCTGAGTTCTCACCTTGTAATTGTCCAGACAACCTGAATTCTCACCTTGTCACTGTCCAGACAACCAAATCACTACTGATCAGAGAAATGCAAATTAAGACAACTCTGAGATACCACTACACACCTGTCAGATTGGCTAAGATGACAGGAACAAATAATGATGAATGTTGGAGGGGCTGTGGGAAAACTGGGACACTGATGCATTGTTGGTGGAGTTGTGAAAGAATCCAGCCATTCTGGAGAGCAATTTGGAACTATGCCCAAAAAGTTATCAAACTGTGCATACCCTTTGACCCAGCATTGCTACTACTGGGCTTATAACCCAAGGAAATACTGAGGAGGGAAAGGGACCTGTGTGTGCCAAAATGTTTGTGGCAGCCCTTTTTGTAGTGGCTAGAAACTGGAAGATGAATGGATGTCCATCAATTGGAGAATGATTGGGTAAATTACGGTATATGAAGGTTATGGAATATTATTGCTCTGTAAGAAATGACCAGCAGGAGGAATACAGAGAGGCTTGGAGAGACTTACATCAACTGATGCTGAGCGAAACGAGCAGAACCAGAAGATCATTATACACTTCAACAACAATACTGTATGAGGATATATTCTGATGGAAGTGGATATCTTCAACATAAAGAAGATCCAACTCACTTCCAGTTGATCAATGATGGTCAGAAACAACTACACCCAGAGAAGGAACACTGGGAATTGAATGTAAACTGTTAGCACTACTGTCTTTCTACCCAGGTTACTTATACCTTCGGAAGCTAATACTTAATGTGCAACAAGAAAATGGTATTTACACACATATATTGTATTTAGGTTATATTGTACCACATGTAAAATATATGGGATTGCCTGTCATCAAGGGGAGGGAATAGAGGGAGGGAGGGATAATTTGGAAAAATGAATACAAGGGATAATATTAAAAAAATTACTCATGCATATATATTGTCAAAAATTATATAAAAAAAGAAAGGTCCCTAAAGAAAGGGGACATTTTAAATAATAAATGCATATTAACATCTCATACTGAAAAAAAAATAATGAACTTTCTAGAACATTGAGAGATTAAGTCCCATAGTCACAAACCCAGAAGGATTCAAACAAGGTCTCTATCCATTATGGCCATGATATTTCTTACATATAACATGCATTCCAGCAGTCAAAGACCTCTCTAATATTAATGCAATATACCTTTCCATCTTCGTCTTATATTCTACTCCTTCATGTACTTTGATTTCCAGACAAACCCTAATCCCACTGTCTTCTGTTTTTGTGCTTTTGCTCATAAACTTCTTCATGCTGGGAATAGACTCCCCATTGTCTCTACCAGGAACTCCCCTGAGATTGTAAAAGAAAAATTCTGGACTTCACACTTTTGCCTCTGCTTGTACTTGACTAAAACTATTTCCTTCATCCCTGATCTACCAAGAGTTAAATGTAGAAGGCTGATTCAGAGGAATTGGTCACCTTCGTGAGATGAGAACAACCCCATCAATCACATCTTTGATGGAAGAAAGGCTTTGTTCAAACTTACATGATCATTAACACCCCCCCCCCCCAAAGAATTAAGGACCTCTTTTGGGTCTAGATCCTCCTTTACCTCTTCATATCTCATCAGGCATTGTGTTTTAACTTGCTGGGAGTATTTGATTAGCTCAAGTTATTATGGATCATCAACCACATTATTTAGCTAATATAAGGGTACAGCCTGGCCTACCATTGTCCTTCAGATAACTTAGAATAGTCAGTCAGTTGATAAACATTTATTAAGGTCTCAAACCTGTCAATGAGTTAGGAGGATGTTTACCCCAACCACGTGAAGACTTCCCATGGCAGAAGGGATCATGAACATGGCTGAAGCAGGAGCTACAAAGTTTGGTCAGACTTTAGAGATGCCAAGGTCATCCACTGTATTGTGGGTCATTCATCTTGATTTTTGTTTTCCATTGGACTTTGATGACTCTCTGGAAGGCAGAGTAGGACTGATGACTTTGTGCAATTTTGCCTTAGTTAAATCCAGTTTGTGCATGAGTCAAGACATCACCCTGTAATTTGATTAGTCCTCTTTGAAAACAAAGGACAAATACCACCAACAACATTAAGGGCTTCCTACATGCCAGACCAGTCCTTGGATGGCCCAAATTTGGGGTTTTAGGCTACGTGAGTTTGTACTAAGGGCCTCTTTATAATTAGGGGAAACGTTAAAATAAATAAATAAGGAAAGAAGAAGGAGCATCTTGCTCAGAAGGACTATCTGATAAACCAATTCCCCCCATTTGCAACCTTTTTTTTCCCATAGCCCTGGTTCACCAAATCTATTCCTTTGAATCTTAAATTCAATCTATTTAACAAACATTTATTGATCTCCTACTATGTGTAAATTATTGTGCTCTCTTAATGAGAAGAAATTAATGAATCTGTGCTCAATCCACTCAGGATAATTCTGTTTCTCCTCATCATGAGTGTTACATATGGCCCGCAGGCTATAAACTACCCTAACTGGCACCATAACTTAACATGTTTCCAATCTGAAGAAGATCATTGCAATAAGGTAACAGCTCCTACAGATGCCTCTATACTTTAAGTATGGGTGTGCTTGCTTTATGGTGTTACCTGAATGATCTACATCCTGCTTTTGTCAATGGTAATTTCAGAAGTGATTTGGCTTATGTTTAGTGTGCCTGCACAGGCAAAGGGGTTGAGAGTGACAGCAGGAAGAGACCTGACGGAAAAATCTTGGTTGTCTAGAGAGCAAAGCTCCAGGTGAGGATTTGAATCCTGGTTCTATTGTTTATTTCTTGTGTGATCTGGGTTTTTCATCAGCAAAATGACTTGTAGGTTCTACTGGTAGCCTCCACCTTGTGGGCTCATTATTAAGCAAAAATGTTAAGTACTTAGCAGTGCCACGAAAATATCAGGTATTATGGGAGTCCAGTCCAACCCTTTCATTTATAAATGAGGATGTGGTGAGGTCATGGAATAATTTATATTTGGACCTGGATGGGACCTAGTCCAATCTCCTCATTTTACAGATGAGGAAATTATTTTTTTTAAAGTTCCTTTTATGTTAAAGAATTTTATTTTCTTTTTTAAACTATTTAATTTAATTTAATTTATTTTTTTATTATAGCTTTTTATTGACAGAACATATGCATGGGTAATTTTTCAACATTGACCCTTGCAAACACTTCTGTTCCAACTTTTCCCCTCCTTCCCTCCATCCCCTCCCCTAGATGGCAGGAAGTCTCATATATGTTAACATGTTAAAGTATAAAAGAGGAGGAAATTAAAGAAGAAACGATTTGTTCAAGATCACATATTGAATAAGCAAAAAAACCAAGGATTTGAATTTAGGTCTTTGGACTTCTTTGTTCCCCTAGCATCCAATATTCTTTCCATTATACCACGTTGTTCCCTGAATCTTTAATACTTAGAATGGTATTGTGGTGGACACCACAGCTGTCAACCCAAGGCAGCTTTCCAAGGGGCTGGGACAGGAAGATAATTCAGTTCTTTCCACGAGGGCTCTGATCCATTAATCATTAGGTAGCTCACAGAGATTATTGTTTGTCCTTCCTTCTCAAAGAGGACATGACATCAAGGAGAGGATGCCAGGACACACAAGTAAATTAGATTTAAGTGAGGGAGGAAACCTGCCTCACTTTACCCTTCAGAGCCATCTGGGTCCAGTGGCCAGGTGTAGATTAGGATGACTGGAGATGGCCCTGGATGCAGTGGGAGATCTTGACCTTTTTAAGCCATGGTCTTCAATAGGTCTCAGTTTGACCCATACCACACTGATTCAGTAATTAAGGCTAGGCAGCAATTGGAGCAAAGAATCTCCTCTTTCACTTAGTTAAAAAAAAAAACACACCAAAATCAAAAACAAAAAACCCCAAAAAACTAACTAAATAAATAAATCTGGGTGATGCATTGAGTAGCACATTCAGCCTGGAGTCAGAAAGGCCTACTTTTAAAGTATCCTATCTCAGGCATTTACTAGCTGTATGAGATTCATACAAGTCATTTAATCTCTGCCTCAGTTTTCTCAAATGTAAGAAATACAGAAGTTACTACAGGGCTGGTTGAATTGCTGACATTCAATAGATACTTTCTACTTAGTTAATTGGGATGTGAGGTCATTAGGAAGTTGCCAGGGGCAGCTGGCCTTCTTACATCCTTGAACTATGTTTTGAATGTTCATTCATCCATAGAAACATCTCAGTTAGGGTTCAGCAGATACTACCTACTACAGTCAGTCACAGTTAGAAACATATCTTGGAACAGGAGGGGAGAGCTGGAGGCTATGGAGGGGAAGAGAATTGAATAGAATTCAAATAATCTCAAATAATTCAAACCTATAATCAGTAAATGCTGGTCAGTAAATAAACTCTAATCAAAAGATATACTAAGCCCTGAAGAATGAACTCTCTCTTTTGGATTAAAATCTTTCTGAGTAGTGATGAAAAAAGGGCCATTATCCAAATGAGGCTGGATAAGATGATTAGATGTTATTTACAGAAAGGGCAAGGGAGCAAATGAAATCATCTCTAGGATGTCCCTTGGTTATGCTTACCAAGATATTATTGTATTATTATCATCATTGATTTTATTGTTGCAAAGGAATAACCCCAGGGGGTTGGTGGAATACCCCTGTTTCAGTAATTGTGGATTAACATATCATAAATTAGACAGTCTGTCAGCCTTGATGTCGCCATGCTTAGGGGCCCTGAATGTAAAGAAACTCTACTTTCTTCTACAAACCAATCAATCAGTTGACAAATATTTGTTGATCACATCTACTGTGTGCAAGATACAAACATGAACAATATTCAATCCCTGCCTTTCTAGAATGTATAGCAGAGTAACAGAGTAAAAAAGCATATACACAAATAACCCGGGATAATATAAAGCAGTATTTGACAAATGCTTTTATGGTATGGTAGTTAGAGTGGTTGGTTTGGAGTCAGGAAACTCAGGTTTGAATGCTGCCTCAAGATCTTACTAGCTGTGTACCCATGAATAAGTCCCTTAATCTCTCAATTTCCTAATCTGTATAATGGGGAAATAATATTTGTGTTTTTTACTTTATGGGGTTGTTATGAAGAAAGTACTTTGTAAACCTTCAAGTGCTACCTAAGTGGAAGGTATTATTTTGAGTTGTCTATAAAAGTAAGCATTTTAGGAGTTCAAAGGAGGGAGAGATCCATGTTTGGATCCCTTTTGCTCTGATTTTTCTCTCCCACCATGATTCATAAAACAGTGTGTATTAATAATAAATAAGTTAAAAAAAAAGTAGGGAGAGATCATTGTGGCTAGAGTAGTCAAAGGCTTCACGAAAATGAGGAGGGAGGCTGTGAGCTTAACTCTGATGATGAGTAGGATTTTAGTGGTGATCCTACAGGAAAGTTACTCAGGATAGGGGAGGTCCATAGTATGAACAATGGCTCAGAAATGGAAAGAACAAGATGTGTATTGGGAGATAATAAGGAGACTGGACTGTTTGGATTTGAGAGTATCATTTAAGGAGAGATGTATCACTATCTATGGACCTCTAGACAGTAAGCGGAGTTTTTGTCCATCTTTAGGAGAGGGCTGCTGAATCAGAGTGGTGTAGAAGCAAGAGCCCTGGACTTGCCATTTGAAAAATCTGTAGAATGGGCTGCCTTGGGGGTGGTGGTGGTGGTGAGGTCTTTCTCCCTGTAAATCTTTAAGAAAAGGATGAATAACTATCATTCTTCAGGGGTGTTGTAGATAGGCATCTTGTTAAGGTACATATTGGTGTAGCTTCCTTTCAGCTCTAGTCTTTATGATTTTGAGACTGAATTTTTTTTTCTTGCTCATTTCAAATCTCTCACATTGGGTTTACTTGTAACAGGGCACACACATTCTAATGACAGTCTTTCTTCTACTTCTGATACACTTGGCCTGTAAGTCTGGAGGGAGAGGGTCTTTGGGAAGCATCCTTGGATGCTGGGGAATCTATGTTGTCATTCTGAACTCCGTGTTGTCATTCTGAACTGCATCTGCAGTATCAAGTTACCCAACCTGCCACTCCAAAGGCATTTTAACTAAAACCGATCCTGCCGGCTTCCAAGCAAAAGTGGCTTGCTCAATCTATCTGGGCATGGGGAACATGATTGATAGTAGAGCTGAGCACAGGGAGACAAAGACATTCTCCTGCTTTTTGTATTAATGCTGGGTTATCTCCCGCGGTATTGATTTTTTGTTTGGCTTCTGAAATTTCTCTTCCCCATTTCTGAGTTCTTTCTATAAAAATGAAGGAGTAGGTGAGGGATGATGGAGCTGGGGCTGACAAGCTTTGCTGACTTGCACTATAAATGACCATTTCCCACTAGGGCTTCTAGACCCTGTCAATTGCTGCTGCTGCGTGGAATTATATTTAATTTCATGCAAAGGTAGCAGTATTAATACTTTATGCATGGACATAGTGTGCTAGAGTTTAGAAATAAAATTTAAAATTTATCATTTAATTCTCACAGTGATTCTGAAAGACCATGAGGAGAGGAATTACTATCCCCATTTTATAGATGAAGAAACTGAGATACAGGAATGTGAGGTAATTTACACAAGTTCAGCAGATAGTAAATGGCAAAGACCAGTCTCAAAGACATATATGGCATCTTTTCCTCACTTTGGGTAAACATGGTGGGAGTAGGGGTGAATGATGGTGAGATAGAGACAATCTAACTGAGATGCAGCTTTGCTGGGAGGTGGGGTATTCTGGCTCTTCCTTTCTATTAGAGTTGAGAGAAGAGGGATGCCATTATAATGGATCCTGGATTGTGTATGTAAATTCTCTTTAAAATGTTTTTTCAAAAATAATTTCTGGGTGAAAGACTGTCATATATGTGTTTAGATATATAAATACATATTATATATATATATACATTTACATGTATATAAGAATGAATAAATAGTTTTCATGCAAGAATTCAGGTATTTGCATACATATACACACCTAAGTATATCTACATCTGTCTCTCTCCACACATACACATATATACACACACATACACATATAAATACACAAGATTTCTTATCTGACTATATAAACATCTCTATGTATGTGTATATGGAAATGCATTTATACTCAGGTCTATAGATGTAGATAGACATATCTAAGAGGATAAATATATGTCTGTGTTTATCTCTTTCTCTAAATACACACAGTCACCCCCCCCCACATATCCTTACTTGAGTACATATACTCTGTGTGTGTGCATACACATAGATAGACATGTATATATATACTCAGATGCATAGATATAGATACATAAACACATATCCCCCCCCAGAGGATAATACCTATACGTGTTTGTCTCTCTGTCTCTGTCTCTTTCTCTTCTTTCTTTTCTTCTCTCCCCTTTCTTTACACACACACACACATTCACACACATACACATACATCCCCTTAGTTCCTACTTGTGTATATTATATATATATATATATATATATATGTATATTGCATCTCTCTCTGTGTATATGTGTATACACACATATAAAGACATATATATATATATATATATATATATATATATATATATATATATATATATATATACACACCCTCAGGTATATAGATATAGATACACACACATAGACCCTCCCAGAAGATATGTGTTTCTCTCTCTCTCCCTCCCTTTTCCCCTCTCCCTCCCCCCTTTTCTCCCCCTCTATCACTCTTTCTCTCTTTTTACACACACACACACACACACACACATACACACACACACACACACACACACACACACACACACACACACACCCCTGAGTTTTTGCATGAGAAACTCACATTTTCTAGACCTAGACAGTGACCTTATGTCAGGGAAAAATGAGCCAAATTCCGATGTTCTTGTTGGGACTTAAGCCTGAAATTGGTCCATTTAAACTCTGAACTTTAGTTTTTGTTCCACACAGACAGAAGTCAAGGAAAAATGAATGAACCACCCCCTTTCTAAGGATGTCCTTTTCCTTTTCAAGCATGCACACAGTACAATTTTAACTTGATTTTACCGGGATAAAAAATACATAAGTGGGTAAAATTTGCCCTGCTCTTTCAATCCTTAGCGACCACCTTGGGCTCCTAATCCTCTAGGGATGTTCTATTTTCCATCAAACATAGCTCTGGACTCATTAGGGACAGGTCTCACTATTTCACAGAAGGGCCATAATGGTGAAGGGAAAAGAAGTCTGCACTTGGATTCAGAGAACCCAGAGTCCATTTTCAGCTCTGCTGCTTATTAGCTGTGTGACATTTGTCCAAATTTACTTAGCCTCAATGGGCCTTATCTGTAAAAGGGGCATCATCTGGTGTAGAGATGAGCTCTAAGCTAGAATACAATGTAGGCAAAAATGTTATTCCTGTGTTCTCCAAGAGGACCATGACATCAGGGAGGGATGCCATGACATACAAGTGAATTGGATTTAAATGAGGGAGGGCTGGGCAAGATCCCCTGCCTCACTTTACCCTCCAGAGCCATCTAGGTCCAGTGACCAGATATAGATCAGGACGACTGGAGATGACCCTGGATGCTGTGGCCTTTTTAAGCTAAGGTCTTCAATAGGTCTCAGTTTGACAGTAATATCCAAGAACAAGGCAGCCTATCCTCCCCCTCTGGCTTTGTTGTTGTTATTGTGCTCCTCATCATTTTAAAAGTTCTAGTTCAGGCTCCAAGTGTTCAGGGGATAAAGATCATAAACATCAGTGCCCTGCTTAAGGAGTGGGGTAAAGTTATTGCATGCTGTCATATGTATTCAAAGAATCTCCTAACTGACTATTCATAGAATTTTATTGAGGGTATGGAGTGTGGGGTGTGTGCGTGTGTGTGTGTGTGTGTGTGTGTGTGTGTGTGTGTGTGTGTGTGTATGTGTGGTGTATGTATGAACATGCACACTCACTTGAATTCTTCCACTAGAAACATGCGTGAAATCCATCCACATCTCCTTATCTAATTTCCAATGAAATATATAGTATAGTGTACGTTTATGGGATAACAAGCCAGGTTTGGGCTATAGTCTACATGTAGGGAAGAATGTGAAGCCAATTGATCCATTTAAAGCATTGAATCCAAGATCCTGGGTACCATTCTCAGTAAACTTTAGGTTTAGTGAGGTTCTTAGCCACAAACTAAGGTTTACCAGGACGTGGGGATCTCACAGCACTCAATGGCCCCTCACTTATCACTTGGCATAGGACACTATGTCAAACCCATTATCTTTTTATGGCTATGTGTCTTGGGTTCCTAATTAGACTATTTGGTGCTAGAGGGCAAAGACTGGGCTTCACACATCTCTATTTCCTCAGAAAAAAAATTAGACCAAATGTAGACTCACTGGTAGAGCTTTGGACAAGTCACCTAACCAGGAGTATGATTAAATGTTTAATAACTACTTTTCTTTTAGAAAGGATACACTTTTAAATTTAATCTGCATTGTTGAAATGTTCTCCATTACTTTCTTAATTCTAGACCAATAAAAAACAATAAATCAAACCTTGATTTTAGGCATTTGTTTATTCCCGAGGTGGAAATGCTCACACTGAAAATTTAACAATTACTTTTCAAACAGATTGGAGTCGGATCACACCTTTGAACTTGACCTTTCTGAATTTTTTCATCTATAGAGCAGAGATAATTTTTGTCTTGCCTCTCTCAAAGAGTTATTTTAAGGATGAAATGCATGTGAAGTTTGTTTTATTGAATGAATGGAGGCCTGATTTTTCCTTTCCCTTACTATGCACCCTTCCCCTGCCAACAGACCCAGACCCCATCGATTGTATGCTGTCTTCCATATGCATCTTGCTTTCAGAGCCAATTGTCCAAGGTCAGCCAGGAATAGCTATTACTGTGAAGGTTTATGTTCCAGTCTTTTCATTCTAAATGATCTTTCTTCACACTTCACCCTCAAATTTTGTGCCTTTGGGAAATCCTTGGATGTCTAGACTAGTTGCATCACCCAGACCCAGACCCAGGCCTGGACTCCCCAGAATCCTTCTATATTAAGAATATTATCCTCAAAAATAGACTGTTACCCTCCATTATCCTCCCATCAAAATGTATCCATTCTGGGCTTTATTACTTCAGGCCTCTCTTGAGAGACAGAATGATTTGGACCTGGTATTTGGGGACCAGAATTCTAGTGTCAACTCAGCTATCTACTTGTATGACCTCAAGCTCAGTTTCACTGGGACACAATTTCTTCATCTATAAAATGAGAGGGTAGATAGAAATGATAAAGTCTCTTCCAGCTTTCACAATCTGTGACTCTATCTTTCCAGGTGAAATCTAGTACCCTGGAAAAGGATTCCAGGCTCAAACACCACTATTTTGTCTTTCCTACAAAAGAGATTTGCATTTTAAGAAATCACTCATGCACCTGCAAAACAAAACTGAACAATAAAACAACTTATATTTGACTTGGTGCTCTTTTTTAAAAAATAATTTATTTAATACTGTTCTTAGTTATATTTAAAACAACTTTTACATTTGTTTTTAAAACTTAAGTTCCAGATTCTCTCCCTTATATCCACCACCAGTTCCCATTGAAACTACCTGTGAAATTGTGCAAAACATTTCCATAAAAGTCATATTATGAAAGAAAGCATAGATCTTCCACCCAAGTTTTTTAAAAAACTCTTAAGCTGTGTGATCTTGGGCAAGTCACTGTGTAACCCTGAGCAAGTCACAACTCCAGTTGCCTCAGCAAAAAATATAATAAATAAAAATCCTCAAGAAAAATAAAGTTTAAGAGAATGAAAGAGAGAGAGAGACAGACAAGAGAGAGAAAGAGAAAGAGAGAGAATGAAAGAGAGAGAGAAATAGAGAGAGAATGAAAGAGAAAGAGAGAGAGAGAGAGAGAAAGAGAGAGAGAGACAGAGAGAG